>NW_019227973.1:0-4221 GCF_002742605.1 Olea europaea var. sylvestris
GCAATTCGCCGAAAACGAACAAACCCGAAGTTATCATGAAATCAAAAACTACTTTTCATTGCCTCGATTCCAATCGAATTAGAAGAGCAATTCGTTAAAAATGAACAAATCCGATGTCATAATTAAATTAAAATCTAATTTTCATTGGCTCGATTCCAATCGAATTAGACTGGCATTTTGCAAGAAACGAACAAACCCGAAGTTATCATGAAATCAAAAACCACTTTCCATTGGCTCGATTCCAATCGAATTAGACTAGCAATTCGCCAAAAATGAACAAACCGAAGTTATCATGAAATCAAAACTACTTTTCATTGGCTCGATTCCAATCGAAAAAGACAAGCATTTCGTAAGAAATGAACAAACCCGAACTCATCGTGAAATCAAAAACCACTTTACATTGCCTCGATTCCAATCGAATTAGACAAGCAATTCGCCAAAAAGGAACAAAGCCAAAGTTATCATGGAATGACAAACCATTTTTCATTGGCTCGATTCCAATTAAATTAGACTAGCAATTTGCCAAAGACGAACAAACCCGATGCTGTCATAAAATCAAGAACCACTTTCAACTAGCTCGATTCCGAACGAATTAGACTATTAATTTGCCAAAGATGAACGAACCCGATGTTATCATGAAATCGAAAGCCACTTTTCATTGGCTCGATTCTAATCGAATAAGACTAGATATTCGTCAAAAACGAACAAACCCGAAGTTATCATGAAATCAAAACCCCTTTTCGTTGGCTCTATTCCAATTGAATTAGACTAGCAATTCGTCGAAAACGAACAAACTCGAAGTTATAATGAAATCATAACCACTTTTCATTGTCTCGATTACAATCGAATTAGACTAGCAATTCATTGAAAATAATCAAACCCGAAGTTATCATGGAATCATAAACCACTTTTCATTGGCTCGATTCAAATCGAATTAGACTAGCAATTAGCCAAACACGAACAAAATCGAAGTTAGCATGAAATCAAAAACTACTTTTCATTGGCTCGATTCCAATCGAATTAGACTAGCATTACTCAAAAAACGAACAAACCCGAAGTTATCATGAAATCAAAAACCACTTTTCATTGCCTCGATTCCAATCGAATTAGACTCGCAATTAGCCGAAAACGAACAAACCCGAAGTTATCATGAAATCAAAAACCACTTTTCATTGCCTCGATTCTAATCGAATTAGACGAGCAATTCGCTAAAAACGAACAAATCCGATGTCATAATGAAATTAAAATCTAATTTTCATTGGCTCGATTCCAATCGAATTAGACTGGCATTTTGCAAAAAATGAACAAACCCGAAGTTACCATTAAATCAAAATCCTCCTTCCATTGGCTCGATTCCAATTGAATTAGACTAGCAATTCGCCAAAAATGAACAAATCGAAGTTATCATGGAATCAAAACTACTTTTCATTGGCTCGATTCCAATCGAAAAAGACAAGCATTTCGTAAGAAATGAACAAACCCGAACTCGTCGTGAAATCAAAAACCACTTTACATTGCCTCGATTCCAATCGAATTAGACAAGCAATTCGCCAAAAACGAACAAACCCAAAGTTATCATGAGATGAAAAACCACTTTTCATTGGCTCGATTTCAATTAAATTAGACTAGCAATTTGCCAAAGACGAACAAACCCAATGCTATCATGAAATCAAAAACCACTTTCTACTGGCTTGATTCCAATCGAATTAGACTAGTAATTTGCCAAAGACGAACGAACCCGATGTTATCATAAAATCGAAAGCCACTTTTCATTGGCTCGGTTCTAATCGAATAAGACTAGATATTCGTCAAAAACGAACAAACCCGAAGTTATCATGAAATCAAAACCCCTTTTCGTTGGCTCTATTCCAATTGAATTAGACTAGCAATTCGCCGAAAACGAACAAACTCGAAGTTATAATGAAACATAACCACTTTTCATTGGCTTGATTACAATCGAATTAGACTAGCAATTCATTGAAAATAATCAAACCCGAAGTTATCATGAAATCATAAACCACTTTTCATTGGCTCGATTCAAATTGAATTAGACTAGCAATTAGCCAAACACGAACACACTCGAAGTTATCATGAAATCAAAAACTACTTTTCATTGGCTCGATTCCAATCGAATTAGACTAGCATTTCTCAAAAAACGAACAAACTCGAAGTTATCATGAAATCATAAACCTCTTTTCATTGGCTCGATTCAAATTGAATTAGACTAGCAATTAGCCAAACACGAACACACTCGAAGTTATCATGAAATCAAAAACTACTTTTCATTGGCTCGATTCCAATCGAATTAGACTAGCAATTAGCCGAAAACGAACAAACCCGAAGTTATCATGAAATCAAAAACCACTTTTCATTGCCTCGATTCCAATCGAATTAGACGAGCAATTCGCCAAAAATGAACCAATCCTATGTCATAATGAAATTAAAATCTAATTTTCATTGGCTCGATTCCAATCGAATTAGACTAGCATTTTTCAAAGAACGAACAAACCCGAAGTTATCATGAAATCAAAAACCACTTTCCATTGGCTCGATTCCAATCGAATTAGACTAGCAATTCGCCAAAAATGAACGAACCGAAGTTATCATGAAATCAAAACTACTTTTCATTGGCTCGATTCCAATCGAAAAAGACTTGCAATTTGCCAAAGACGAACAAACCCGACGTTATCATGAAATCAAAAACTACTTTTTATTGGCTCGATTGCAATCGAATTAGACTAGTAATTTGCATAAGACTAACAAACCCGATGTTATCATGAAATCGAAAGTCACTTTTCATTGGCTCGATTCTAATCGAATAAGACTAGCAATTCGCCAGAAACGAACAAACCCGTAGTTATCGTGAAATCAAAATCTCTTTTCATTGGCACTATTCCAATCGAATTAGACTAGCAATTCGTCGAAAATGAGCAAACCCGAAGTTATTAGGAAATCAAAAACCACTTTTCATCGGCTCGATTCCAATCGAATTAGACTAGCAATTCACCGAAAATGATAAACTCGAAGTTATCATGAAATCGAAAATCACTTTTCATTAGCTCGATTCCAATCGAATTAGACTAGCAATTCTTCGAAAACGATCAAACACGAAGTTATCCTGAAATCGAAAGCTACTTTTCATTGGCACAATTCCAATCGAATTGGACTAGCAATTATCCGAAAATGAACAAACCCAGGGTTATCATGAAATTAAAAACCACTTTTCATTGGCTCGATTCCAATCGAACTAGACTAGCAATTCGCCAAAAATGAACAAACCCGAAGTCATCATGAAATCAAAAACTACTTTTCATTGGCTCTATTCCATTCGAATTAGACTGGTATTTCGCAAAAAATGAACAAGCCCGAAGGTATCAAGAAATCAAAAACCACTTTTCATTAGCTCGATTCCAATCGAATTAGACTAGCAATTCTCCAAAAATGAACAAACCCGAAGTTATCATGAAATCAAAACCACTTTTCATTGGCTCAATTCTAATCGAATTAGACTATCAATTTTTCGAAAACGATCAAACCTAAAATTATCTGGAAATCGAAAGCCACTTTTCATTGGCTCGAATCCAATCGAATTAGACTAGCCATTCTCCGAAAATGATCAAACTCTAAGTTATCATGAAATAAAAAACAACTTTTCATTGCCTCGATTCCAATCGAATAAGACTAGCAATTAGCCGAAAACAAACAAATCCGAAGGTATCATGAAATCAAAAACCACTTTTAATTGGCTCGATTCCAATCGAATTAGACTAGAAATTCGCCAAAGACGAACAGACCCGATGTTATCGTGAAATGAAAAACCACTTTTCATTGTCTCGATTCCAATCGAATTAGACTAGCAATTTTCCAAAGACGAACAAACCCGATGTAATCATGAAATCGAAAGCCACTTTCCATTGACTCGATTTTAATCGAATAAGACTAGCAATTCGCCAAAAATGAACAAACCCGATGTTATCATGAAATCAGAACCACTTTTCATTGGCTCGATTCTAATCGAATTAGACTAGCATTACTCAAAAAATGAACGAACCCGAAGTTATCATGAAATCAAAAACCACTTTTCATTGCCTCGATTCCAATCAAATTAGACTAGCAATTAGCCGAAAAGGAACAAACCCGAAGTTATCATGAAATCAAAAACAACTTTTCATTGGCACGATTCCAATCGAATTAGTCTAGGACTTTTTGAAAAGGATCTAA
>NW_019227974.1:0-4219 GCF_002742605.1 Olea europaea var. sylvestris
GAATCGGCTAAAATTTGACTGATTGATGGGAAACAAAAATCGAGCAGGGGCGATTTCGTCATTTTTCGTGACGGTGTCGGAATTGGCTAAAATTTGACTGACTTTATAGTAACAAAAATCGCGCCGGGGGCAATTTCGTCATTTTTCGCGACAGTGTCGGAATCGGCTAAAATTTGACTGATTGATGGGAAACAAAAATCGCGCAGGTGCGATTTCGTCATTTTTCGTGACGGTGTCGGAATCGGCTAAAATTTGACTGATTGATAGAAACAAAAATTGCGCCGGGGGCAATTTCGTCATTTTTCACGACGGTGTCGGAATTGGCTAAAATTTGACGGATTGATGGGAAACAAAAATCGCGCAGGGGGCAATTTCATCATTTTTCGCGACGGTGTCAGAATCGGCTAAAATTTGACCGATTGATGGGAAACAAAAATCGCGTCGGGGGCGATTTCTTAATTTTTCGCGACGATGTCGAAATTGGCTCAAGTTTGACAGATTGATCGGAAACAAAAATCGCGCCGGGGGTAATTTTGTCATTTTTCGCGACGGTGTCGAAATCGGCTAAAATTTGACTGATTGATGGGAAACTAAAATCGCCCAGGGGCAATTTCGTCATTTTTCGCGACGGTGTCGAAATCGGCTAAAATTTGACTGATTGATGGGAAGCAAAAATCGCACAAGAGCGATTTCGTCATTTTTCGCGACGGTGTCGAAATGGGCTCAAATTTGACCGATTCATCGAAAAAAAAATCGCGCCGGGCTCGATTTCGTCATTTTTCGCGACGGTTTTGGAATCTTCTAAAATTTAACAGATTGATGGGAAACAAAAATCGCGCCGGGTGCAATTTCGTCAATTTTCGCGACGGTGTCGGAATCGACTAAAATTTGACTGATTGATAGGAAAAAAATCGCGCAGGGGGCGATTTCGTAATTTTTCGCGACGGTGTCGAAATTGGCTCAAATTTGACAGATTGATCGGAAACAAAAATCGCGCCGGGGGCAATTTCGTCATTTTTCGCGACGGTGTCAAAATCGGCTAAAATTTGACTGATTGCTGGGAAACTAAAATCGCGCAGGGGCAATTTCGTCATTTTTCGTGACGGTGTCAAAATCGTCTAAAATTTGACTGATTGATGGGAAACCAAAATCGCGCCGGGGCGATTTCGCAATTTTTCGCGACGGTGTCGAAATTGGCTCAAATTTGATAGATTAATCGGCAAAAAAAATCACGCCGGGGGTAATTTCGTAATTTTTCGCGACGGTTTCGAATTCGGCTAAAATTTGACTGATTGATGGGAAACAAAAATCGCGCAGGGGTGATTTCGTCATTTTTCTTGACGGTGTCGGAATCGGCTAAAATTTGACAGATTGATGGAAACAAAAATTGCGCCGGGGGCAATTTCGTCATTTTTCGGGACGGTGTCGGAATCGGCTAAAATTTGACTGATTGATGGGAAACAAAAATCTCGCAGGGGCAATTTTGTCATTTTTCGCGACGGTGTCGGAATCGGCTAAAATTTGACTGATTGATGGGAAACAAAAATCGCACCGAGGGCAATTTCGTCGTTTTTCGCGACGGTGTCGGAATGGGCTCAACTTTGACTGATTGATCGGAAACAAAAATCGCACCAGGGGCAATTTCATTGTTTTTCGCGACGGTGTCGGAATCGGCTAAAATTTGACTGATTGATGGGAAACAAAAATCACGCCGGGGGCAATTTCGTCATTTTCGCGACGGTGTCGGAATAGGCTAAAATTTGACTGATTGATGGGAAACAAAAATCGCGCAGGGGCAATTTCGTCATTTTTCGTGACGGTGTCAAAATCGTCTAAAATTTGACTGATTGATGGGAAACAAAAATCGCTCCGGGGGCGATTTCGCAATTTTTCGCGACGGTGTCGAAATTGGCCCAAATTTGATAGATTAATCGGCAACAAAAATCGCGCCGGGGGTAATTTCGTAATTTTTCGCGACGGTGTCGAATTTGGCTAAAATTTGACTGATTGATAGGAAACAAAAATCGCGCAGGGGTGATTTCGTCATTTTTCTTGACGTTGTCGGAATCGGCTAAAATTTGACAGATTGATGGAAACAAAAATTGCGCCGGGGGCAATTTCGTCATTTTTCGGGACGGTGTCGGAATCGGCTAAAATTTGACTGATTGATGGGAAACAAAAATCTCGCAGGGGCAATTTTGTCGTTTTTCGCGACGGTGTCGGAATCGGCTAAAATTTGACTGATTGATGGGAAACAAAAATCGCGCCGAGGGCAATTTCGTCGTTTTTCTCGACGGTGTCGGAATGGGCTCAACTTTGACTGATTGATCGGAAACAAAAATCGTGCCAGGAGCAATTTCATTGTTTTTCGCGACGGTGTCGGAATCGGCTAAAATTGACTGATTGATGGGAAACAAAAATCATGCCGGGGGCAATTTCGTCATTTTCGCGACGGTGTCGGAATCGGCTAAAATTTGACTGATTGATGGGAAACAAAAATCTCGCAGGGGCATTTTCGTCATTTTTCGTGACGGTGTCAAAATCGTCTAAAATTTGACTGATTGATGGGAAACAAAAATCGCGCAGGGGTGATTTCGTCATTTTTCTTGACGGTGTCGGAATCGGCTAAAATTTGACAGATTGATGGAAACAAAAATTGCGCCGGGGGCAATTTCGTCATTTTTCGGGACGGCGTCGGAATCGGCTAAAATTTGACTGATTGATGGGAAACAAAAATCTCGCAGGGGCAATTTTGTCATTTTTCGCGACGGTGTCGGAATCGGCTAAAATTTGACTGATTGATGGGAAACAAAATTCGCGTCGAGGGCAATTTCGTCGTTTTTCGCGACGGTGTCGGAATGGGCTCAACTTTGACTGATTGATCGGAAACAAAAATCACGGCAGGGGCAATTTCATTGTTTTTCGCGACGGTGTCGGAATCGGCTAAAATTTGACTGATTGATGGGAAACAAAAATCACGCCGCGGGCAATTTCGTCATTTTTCGCGACGGTGTCGGAATCGGCTAAGATTTGACTGATTGATGGGAAACAAAAATCTCGCCGAGGGCAATTTCGTCGTTTTTCGCGACGGTGTCGGAATGGGCTCAACTTTGACTGATTGATCGGAAACAAAAATCACGCCAGGGGCAATTTCATTATTTTTCGCGACAGTGTCGGAATCGGCTAAAATTTGACTGATTGATGGGAAACAAAAATCGCTCAGGGGCAATTTCGTCATTTTTCGTGACGGTGTCAAAATCGTCTAAAATTTGACTGATTGATGGGAAACAAAAATCGCGCCGGGGGCGATTTCGCAATTTTTCGCGACGGTGTCGAAATTGGCCCAAATTTGATAGATTAATCGGCAACAAAAATCGCGCTGGGGGTAATTTCGTAATTTTTCGCGACGGTGTCGAATTTGGCTAAAATTTGACTGATTGATAGGAAACAAAAATCGCGCAGGGGTGATTCCGTCATTTTTCTTGACGTTGTCGGAATCGGCTAAAATTTGACAGATTGATGGAAACAAAAATTGCGCCGGGGGCAATTTCGTCATTTTTCGGGATGGTGTCGGAATCGGCTAAAATTTGACTGATTGATGGGAAACAAAAATCTCGCAGGGGCAATTTTGTCATTTTTCGCGACGGTGTCGGAATCGGCTAAAATTTGACTGATTGATGGGAAACAAAAATCGCGCCGAGGGCAATTTCGTCGTTTTTCGCGATGGTGTCGGAATGGGCTCAACTTTGACTGATTGATCGGAAACAAAAATCGTGCCAGGAGCAATTTCATTGTTTTTCGCGACGGTGTCGGAATCGGCTAAAATTTGACTGATTGATGGGAAACAAAAATCACGCCGGGGGCAATTTCGTCATTTTCGCGACGGTGTCGGAATCGGCTAAAATTTGACTGATTGATGGGAAACAAAAATCTCGCAGGGGCATTTTCGTAATTTTTCGTGACGGTGTCAAAATCGTCTAAAATTTGACTGATTGATGGGAAACAAAAATCGCGCAGGGGTGATTTCGTCATTTTTCTTGACGGTGTCGGAATCGGCTAAAATTTGACAGATTGATGGAAACAAAAATTGCGCCAGGGGCAATTTCGTCATTTTTCGGGACGGTGTCGGAATCGGCTAAAATTTGACTGATTGATGGGAAACAAAAATCTCGCAAGGGCAATTTTGTCATTTTTCGCGACGGTGTCAGAATCGGCTAAA
>NW_019227975.1:0-4219 GCF_002742605.1 Olea europaea var. sylvestris
GTGGTGAGTTCAATCCAAAACGGTCAATACATTTCCAAAAAGTTCTTATGGGCCCAAAACAGACACCGTGTGCAAAAGTTACGATCAATTCTTCGTCCGCTGACTCTCCAAGCGTTCTCAATATACAAGGGCTCATTCCTTCGAAAAATGGCCAAAAATACTCGTACGTCCTGACGAAGTGGTGAGTTCAATCCAAAACGGTCGCTACATTTCCAAAAAGTTCTTATGGGCCCAAAACGGACACCGTGTGCAAAAGTTTCAATCAATTATTCGTCCCGCCCCTATCCTGGGAGAAGCCATATCTCTGAGATTGATGCTTCGGCCAGAAAAGGAAAAGTTTATAGACATCTCGACTACGGACTATAGACAGAAAAAAAGGGACTCAGGCTTCCTATTCAGGCACGAGTCGAGTAGGAAGCACTTTTGGAAGAGGATTTCTCCCCAAAGCGGGCTTTTATTCGTCCGCCAGAACGAACCCACCAAAAAAAGCGGGCAGGGTTAGCCCAAGTGAGCCAGGGCTTGATCCTTGACGTCGACTCTCCAAGAGTTCTAAATATGCAAGTACTTATTCTTTCGAAAAATGGCCAAAATCCCTCGTACATCACGATGAAGTGGTGAGTTCAATCCAAAACGGTCGCTACATTTCCAAAAAGTTCTTATGGGCCCAAAACAGACACTGTCTACAAAAGTTACTTTGAATTCTTCGTACGCCGACAATCCAAGCGTTCCAAATATGAAAGCGCTCAATCTTTCGAAAAATGGCCGAAAACCCTCGTACGTCACGATGAAGTGGTGAGTTCAATCCAAAACGATCGCTACATTTTCAAAAAGTTCTTGTGGGCCCAAAATGGACACCGTGTGCAAAAGTTACGTTCAATTCTTCGTACACCGACAATCCAAGCGTTCCAAATATGCAAGTACTCATTCTTTCAAAAAATGGGCGAAATCCCTCCTACGTCACGACGAAGTGGTGAGCTCAATCCAAAACGGTCGCTACATTTCCAAAAAGTTCTTATGGGCCCAAAACGGACACCGTGTGCAAAAGTTACAATCAATTCTTTGTCCGCCGACTCTCCAAGCGTTCTTAATATGCAAGTGCTTATTCTTTCGAAAAATGGCCAAAATCCCTCGTACGCCACGACGAAGTGGTGAGTTCAATCCAAAACGGTCGCTACATTTCCAAAAAGTTCTTATGGGCCCAAAGCGGACACCGTGTGCAAAAGTTAAGCTCAATTCTTCGTACGCCGACAATCCAAGCGTTCCAAATATGCAAGTGCACAATATTTCAAAAAATGGCCAAAATCCCTCTTACGTCCCGACGAAGTGGTGAGTTCAATCCAAAACGTTCGCTACATTTCCAAAAAGTTCTTATGGGCCCAAAGCGGACACCGTGTGCAAAAGTTAGGCTCAATTCTTTGTCCGCTGACTCTCCGAGCGTTCTAAATATACAAGTGCTCATTCTTTCAAAGAATGGCCAAAATCCCTCTTACGTCACGACGAAGTGGTGAGTTCAATCTAAAACGGTCGCTACATTTCCAAAAAGAACTTATGGGCCCAAAACGGACACCGTGTGCAGAAGTTACGCTCAAAATTCTTCGTACGCCGACAATCCAAGCGTTCCAAATATGCAAGTGCTCATTCTTTCCAAAAATGGCCGAAATCCCTCCTACATCACGACAAAGTGGTGAGTTCAATCTAAGACGGTCGCTACATTTCCAAAAAGTTCTTATGGGCCCAAAACAGATACTGTCAACAAAAGTTACTCTGAATTCTTCGTACACCGACAATCCAAGCGTTCCAAATATGAAAGCGCTCAATCTTTCGAAAAATGGCCGAAAACCTTCGTACGTAACGACGAAGTGGTGAGTGCAATCCAAAACGGTCGCTACATTTCCAAAAGTTCTTATGGGCCCAAAGCGGACACCGTGTGCTAAAGTTAAGCTCAATTCTTCGTACGCCGATAATTCAAGTGTTCCAAATATGCAAAGTGCTCATTCTTTCGAAAAATGGCCGAAATCCCTCATACGTCCCGACGAAGTGGTGAGTTCAATCCAAAACGTTCGCTACATTTCCAAAAGTTCTTATGGGCCCAAAGCGGACACCGTGTGTAAAAGTTAAGCTCGATTCTTCGTACGACGACAATCCAAGTGTTCCAAATATGCAAGTGCTCATTCTTTCGAAAAATGGCCGAGATCTCTCATACGTTACGACGAAGTGGTGAGCTCAATCAAAAACGGTCGCTACATTTCCAAAAAGTTCTTATGGGCCAAAAGCCGAAGAAAGGCCGAAATCCCTCATACGTCACGACGAAATGGTGAGCTCAATCCAAAACGGTCGCTACATTTCAAAAAAGTTCTTATGGGCCCAAAGCGGACACCGTGTGCAAAAGTTATGCACAATTCTTCGTCCATCGACTCTCCAACCGTACCAACCATACAAGCGCTCATTCTTTCGAAGAATGGCCAAAATCCCTCGTACGTCACGACGAAGTGGTGAGTTCAATCCAAAACGTTCGCTACATTTCCAAAAAGTTCTTATGGGCCCAAAGAGGACACCGTGTGCAAAAGTTAGGGTCAATTCTTCGTCCGCTGACTCTCCAAGCGTTCTAAATAAACAAGTGCTCATTCTTTCGAAGAATGGCCAAAATCCCTCTTACGTCACGACGAAGTGGTGAGTTCAATCCAAAACGGTCGCTACATTTCCAAAAAGTACTTATGGGCCCAAAACGGACACCGTGTGCAGAAGTTACGCTCAAAATTCTTCGTACGCCGACAATATATGCGTTCCAAATATGCAAGTGCTCATTCTTTTGAAAAATGGTCGAAATCCCTCCTACATCACGACGAAGTGGTGAGTTCAATCTAAAACGGTCGCTACATTTCCAAAAAGTTCTTATGGGCCAAAAACGAACGCTGTGTACAAAAGTTACGCTCAATTCTTCGTACGCCGACAATCCAAGCGTTCCAGATATGCAAGCGCCCAATCTTTCGAAAAATGGACAAAAACCCTCGTACGTCCCGACGAAGTGGTGAGTTCAATCGAAAACGGTCGCTACATTTCCAAAAAGTACTTATGGGCCCAAAACGGACACCGTGTGCAGAAGTTACGCTCAAAATTCTTCGTACGCCGACAATCCAAGCGTTCCAAATATGCAAGTGCTCATTCTTTCGAAAAATGGCCGAAATCCCTCATACGTCCCGACGAAGTGGTGAGTTCAATCCAAAACGTTCGCTACATTTCCAAAAAGTTCTTATGGGCCCAAAGCGGACACCATGTGCAAAAGTTAGGCTCAATTCTTTGTCCACTGACTCTCCGAGCGTTCTAAATATACAAGTGCTCATTCTTTCGAAGAATGGCCAAAATCCCTCTTACTTCACGACGAAGTGGTGAGTTCAATCTAAAACGGTCGCTACATTTCCAAAAAGTACTTATGGGCCGAAAACGGACACCGTGTGTAAAAGTTACGCTCAATTCTTCGTACGCCGACAATCCAAGCGTTCCAAATATGCAAGTGCTCATTCTTTCGAAAAATGGCCGAAATCCCTCCTACATCACGATGAAGTGGTGAGATCAATCTAAAACGGTCGCTACATTTCCAAAAAGTACTTATGGGCCGAAAACGGACACCGTGTGTAAAAGTTACGCTCAATTCTTCGTACGCCGACAATCCAAGCGTTCCAAATATGCAAGTGCTCATTCTTTCGAAAAATGGCCGAAATCCCTCCTACATCACGATGAAGTGGTGAGATCAATCTAAAACGGTCGCTACATTTCCAAAAAGTTCTTATGGGCCCAAAACAGACACTGTCTACAAAAGTTACTCTGAATTCTTCGTACGCCGACAATCTAAGCGTTCCAAATATGAAAGCACTCAATCTTTCGAAAAATGACCGAAAACCCTCGTACGTAACGACGAAGGGGTGAGTGCAATCCAAAACGGTCGCTACATTTCCAAAAGTTCTTATGGGCCCAAAGCGGACACCGTGTGCTAAAGTTAAGCTCAATTCTTCGTACGTCGATAATTCAAGTGTTCCAAATATGCAAAGTGCTCATTCTTTTGAAAAATGGCCGAAATCCCTCATACGTCACGACGAAGTGGTGAGCTCAATCCAAAACGGTCGCTACATTTCAAAAATGTTCTTATGGGCCCAAAGCGAACACCGTGTGCAAAAGTTAAGCTCAATTCTTCGTACGCCGACAATCCAAGCGTTCCAAATAT
>NW_019227976.1:0-4216 GCF_002742605.1 Olea europaea var. sylvestris
ATCAGCCCTTGACTATTCAGTTTGGTATGTTACCTCCTGTCGTGGCTAATAACTATTTACTAGCCAATGAGTTCAAGAATAAAAGGAAAGAAGAAGAAGAAAAAGAGGATACAGAAGAGGAAGCATGTATGCTGGAATATGAAAAATGCCAAACTTCTAGAGAGGCCTAGAATGGTGAAGAAGATGATGGTATGACAGACATCGAAGAAGAAATCGATCTGGAGGCAGAAAGAAGAAAAAGAGGAGTATCGTACAATACTCTGTTGAAGCAATTACATCGAGAGAGAGTTCGTGAAGTAGACTTATTGGGAGAATCATTTGGGCGTTCTTTTGATTTTTACGTGCTATATGGGATGCCCAAAAGGAAGAAGAGAGTGCCTCGCTCTGAAAAGTATGGATTACCTCCAAAAATAATGCCTCCTCCCACAGGTTGGGTAATTGAAAAAGAAGCATTAGAAAACAGTAAAAAGGAAATTCAGGAGACAGAGGTTCAGTGCGATATGCTGCACGTTGACTTATCACAAAAGGGTAACTCGACGGAGGACAAGCAGGATGTGGAAATAGATGCTGCCGAAAAAGTTATTTTTAAGCGACCAGCTATGAAGTTGACCAAACACTTGAGGCCATTGTACGTTAAAGCTCAAGTTAACGACATACCAGTGGTAAAAGTGCTTGTCGATAATGGAACAGCTATAAACACCATTCCATCTAGGATAATGAGGAAATTCGCAAAGACTGAAGGTGATATGATCCCAACGGAAGTCATCCTGACAAGTTTCAATGGAGGGGCAATTTCAGTTAAAGGGGTTATGCCGTTGGACAAAACTATAGGAACAACTACTAAGACCACAGTCTTCTTTGTGATAGATGGTTCCACTAGTTACAATGTGTTATTAGGAAGAGATTGGATACACGGAAGTCGCTGTATACCTTCATCGCTCCATTAGTGCCTAGTTTTTTGGAATGACAAGGGCGAAGCAGAGGTGGTGCAGGCCGATCATAGGCCTTTTGTCGCAGAAGCAAACTCAGTAGAAATGTTCATGTACGAAGGAAATTATGGATCTGTCAGAGTAGTCCAAGATGGAGAAGAAACTCAGATTGTCGCGCAGAGTGAAGAGCCGTTTTCGGTGGATGCACTTACCGAAATGTTCAGTCAAATGAGGGCAACCATAGTGGCCCTGGAGGAGCCAGTAATTGGCAAAAAAATAATCAAGGAGTTTTAAATGAGTTGTAAACAACGAAGACAAATGACCGATATTCAGGCTTTCAAAGCCAAATTAATGGCTTTCAATAAAGAATGCAAGGACAAGACGAAAGAAGTAGCAGCCTTGAAAGCGTTGAGAGACAAATTGGCAGTGTTCGAGTTAGAACAAAGTATTGGCCGAGAAGTCAACAAGGTGGATTGTTTAGAAGAAGAAGTGCCTATAAGAGAACTGGACGACAAAGTGATAAGGATCGCCAAGCCTGGATACGCTCAAGCACAAGACTCCTTGATTAAAGTAAATATCGGCAACGAAGGAGAAGATCGCCCAACATTCATCGGCCAAATGCTTAATCAAGAGGTTAGTGATAAATTAATCGCTTTATTAAAGGAGTACGAAGATTATTTTGCTTGGGAATATGAACATATGCCTGGTTTAGATAGAGATTTGGTGGAATATAGATTACCAACCAAGCCTAATTTTAAACCTCATAGACAACCTCCTATGCGTTTCGCTCCTAATGTACTCCCTGAAATTAAAGAAGAGATAGAGCGATTATTAAAAGCAGGCTTTATTAGAACGGCCAGATATGTTGAATGTTGTCCAATATCGTGCCGATATTAAAAAAGAATGGTAAACTAAGGGTGTGCATAGACTTTAGGAATTTAAACATAGCCACACCTAAAGATGAATATCCAATGCCCACAGTAGATTCTTTAGTGGACTCGACTGCCGGACATGTAATGCATTCCTTCATGGATGGATATTCAGGATACAATCAAATTTACATAACTGAGGAAGATATACACAAAACTGCCTTTAGATGTCCTGGATCTTTAGGATGTTTTGAATGAATAGTTATGCCTTTCGGCCTGAAAAATGTAGGAGCAACTTATCAAAGGGCAATGAATTTGATTTTTCATGATATGATAGACAAGTTTGTTGAGGTATATGTAAATGATATAGTGGTCAAATTCCTTAAAGAAGAGGACCATTTTGAACAATTAAAATGTTCATTTGAGCGAATAAAGCAATATAAATTAAAGTTGAATCCCTTGAAATGTGCATTTGGTGTTAATGTAGGAAATTTTCTTAGTTTCTTAGTATACAAAAAGGGGGATTGAACTTGATAAAAATAAAGCGAAGGCCATTTTAGAGGCCAAACCACCTAGTAATAAAAAAGAATTACAAAGGCTTCTAAGCCAAGTAAACTTTTTAAGACGCTTTATTTCTAATTGTGCAGGGCAAACTAACGCTTTTTCGCCGCTTTTAAAGTTGAAAAATCAAGACGAATTCGTTTGGAAATAAGAGCATCAAAAGGCTTTTGAAAGCCTAAAGACATATTTATCAAGTCCACCAGTGTTGGTGTCACAAGGACGGCCAATGAAAGTGTATGTATCGGCTGAAGAAGAATCAATAGCTGGAATGGTCGCGCAGGAAGACCAATTTGGTGAAGAAATGACGATTTACTATTTGAGTAGACAGTTAACAAAATGTGAATGTAATTATTCTGTCATTGAAAAATTATGTCTTGCATTGTATTTTACATGTACAAAATTAAGGGCTTATTTACGGCCCGTAACCGTTTATTTAATTTCTAAAGTAAATTTGGTTAAGTATACGTCCTCTCGCCTTATTTTGCACCAAAGGGTAGGCCTTTGGACATTAGCCTTATTAGAATTCGAAGTACAATACATACCCTAAAAGGCAGACAAAAATCAGGCTTTGGCTAATTTTCTGGCCGATCATCCATGTCTTGATATGCCTGACGAAATTGAGTTAGAGATCAATTCATTCGAATTAAAACCTTGGATTTTATATTTCGATGGATCGAAAACCTCTAAAGGTGCAGGAGTAGGGGTACCATTGATAAATCCTTTAGGGATTTGTTACAAGTTCGCATTCACTTTGGACAGAATGTGCAGCAACAATCAGGCCGATTACGAAGCTTTAATCGTGGGCCTAGAAATAATGATAGATATGAGGATAAGAATGTGATCGTTAGAAGCGATTCTCAATTGGTAATTCACCAATTGATTGGCGATTTTAAATGCCAAAGTGATTCCATTATAAATCAATATGAAATCGCCCAAGAGTTGTTGGAAGAATTCGACCAAATAGAGTTTCAATGTGTCAATAGGATATATAATGACGTAGCAAACGAATTGGCCCAGATGGCTTCAGGGTACTCAAAAGTTTTGAATTGGAAGTCTACTTGTGAGTATGGAACAATATTGCCCGTGATCCAAAGAAGGGCGAGAACGATTGAAATTCATTGCATACAAGATGAAGATGCAATAGATTGGAGGGCAGAGATTAAAAGGTTTCTTAAAGAACCTAATAAAGGAGATAGTAGAAAGATGAAGTTGTGTTTGCTAAACTATATACTGATAGATGAAGAGTTGTTTAAGAAACGCTCTGATGGTATATTGCTAAAATGTGTAAGTTTGCAAGAAGCCAGAACGATCATAGCTGAAGTGCACGAAGGGATATGTGGCGCTCATCAAGCTGGTCAAAGGATGAGATGGTTAATTATTAAAAATGGATATTTTTGGCCAAAGATGGGAGAATCATGCGTTCAGCATGCAAAGAGTTGTCTAGTATGCCAAAATCATGGTCCAATACAAAGGGCGTCAGCACGAGAGATGGCCTCTATTATCAAACCTTGGCTGTTTAAGGGTTGGGCGATAGACCTGATAGGGAAGATTTATCCCCATCGTCCAAGCAATATACCTTTGTTATAGTTGCAACTGATTATTTCACTAAGTGGGTAGAAGCGATACCTTTAAAGGAGATCACCCAAAAGAATGTCATAGAATTTATCCGTGACCACATTATTTATAAATTTGGAATTCCACAAACTTTGATGGTAGATCACGGAATATCTTTAAATGGGGATCAAGTGAATAAATTTTTGAGCGAGTTTGGAGCTAAATTAGTGAACTCCACACCATATTACGCTCAATCCAACGGACAAGCAGAATCTTCTAATAAGATTCTAAAAAATATCATAA
>NW_019227977.1:0-4216 GCF_002742605.1 Olea europaea var. sylvestris
GGTTTGTTCGTTTTTGACGAATTGCTAGTCTAATTCGATTGGAATCAACCCAACGAAAAGTGGTTTTTGATTTCATGATAACTCCGGGTTTGTTCATTTTTAGCTAATTGCGAGTCTAATTCGATTAGAATCCAGCCAATGAAAAGTGGTTTTTTATTTCATGATAACTTCGAGTTTGATCATTTCGGCGAATTGTCAATCTATTTCCATTCGATTCGAGCCAATGAAAAGTGGTTTTTGATTTCCTGATAAATTCGAGTTAGTTCGTCTTTGTCGAATTGCCAGTCTAATTCGATTGGAATCGAGCAAATGAAAAGTGGATTTTGATTTCATGATAACTTCAGGTTTGTTCATTTTTTGCGTATTGCTTTTCTAATTCGATTGGATTCGAGCCAATGAGAAGTAGTTTTTTATTTCATGATAACTTCGGGTTGTTTATTTTTTGGAGAATTGCTCGTCTAATTCGATTGGAATTGAGCCAATGAAAAGTGGTTTTTGATTTCATGATGACTTTGGGTTTGTTCATTTTTGACGAAATGCGAGTCTAATTCGATTCGAATCGAATCAATGAAAAGTAGTTTTTGATTTCAAGATAACTTCGTGTTTGTTCATTTTTGACAAAATGCTAGTCTAATTCGATTGGAATAGAGCCAATGAAAAGTGGTTTTTCATTTCATGATAACTTCGTGTTTGATCATTTTCGACGAATTGCCAGTCCAATTCTATTGGAATCGAGCTAATGAAAGGTGGTTTTTGATTTTTTGATGACTTCGGGTTTGTTTTTTTTTTTTGGCGAATTGCTAGTCTAATTCGATTGGAATCGAATCAATGAAATGTAGTTTTTGAATTCATGATAACTTCGTGCTCGTTCATTTTTGGCGAAATGCAAGTCTAATTGGATTGGAATCGAGCCAATGAAAATTGGTTTTTGATTTCATGATAACTTCGGGTTTGATCATTTTCGCCAAATTGCTAGTCCAATTCTATTGGAATCGAGCCAATGAAAAGAGGTTTTTGATTTTGTGATGACTTCGGGTTTGTTTGTGTTTGGCGAATTGCTAGTCTAATTCGATTGGAATCGAGCCAACGAAAAGTGGTTTTTGATTTCATGATGACTTCGGGTTTGTTTGTTTTTGGCGAATTGCTAGTCTAATTCGATTGGAATCGAGCCAATGAAAAGTGGTTTTTGATTTCATGATAACTTTGGGTATGTTCTTTTTTTTTTTACTATTGCTAGTCTAATTCGATTGGAATTGAGCCATTGAAAAGTGGTTTTTGATTTCATGATAACTTCGGGTTTGTTCGTTTTTTGCGTAATGCTAGTCTAATTTGATTGGGATCGAGCGAATGAAAATTAGTTTTTGATTTCATGATAACTTCGGGTTTGTTCATTTTTGACAAATTGCTAGTCTAATTCGATCGGAATCGAGCCAATGAAAAGTGGTTTTTGATTTCATGATAACTTCGGGTTTGTTCATTTTCGGCTAATTGCTAGTCTAATTCGATTGGAATCCAGCCAATGAAAAGTGATTTTTTATTTCATGATAACTTTGGGCTTGATCATTTTCGGCGAATTGCTAATCTATTTTGATTGGATTCGAGCCAATGAAAAGTGGCTTTCAATTTTGTGATAACTTCGGGCTTGATCGTTTTCGAAAAATTGCTAGTCTAATTCGATTGGAATCGAGCCAATGTAAACTGGTTTTCGATTTCATGATAAGTTCGTGTTTGATGGTTTTCGGCTAATTGCTAGTCTAATTCGATTGGAATCGAGCAAATGAAAAGTGGTTTTCGATTTCATAATTCGATTGGAATCGAGGCAATGAAAACGGGTTTTTCATTTCATGATAACATCGGGTTTGTTCATTTTTGGTGAATTGCTAGTCTAATTCAATTGGAATCGAGCCAATGAAAAGTGGTTTTGATTTCATGATAACTTCGTATTTGATCATTTTCGAAAATTGCTAGTCTAATTCCATTGGAATCGAGCCAATGAAAAATTGATTTTGATTTCATGATAACTTAGAATTTGATCATTTTCGAAAATTGCTATTCTAATTCAATTGGTATCGTTCCAATGAAAAGTGGTTTTTGATTTCATGATAACTTCGGGTTTGTTCGTTTTTTGAGTAACGCTAGTCTAATTCGATTGGAATCGAGCCAATGAAGAGTAGTTTTTGATTTCATGATAACTTCAGGTTTGATCATTTTCGCTGAATTGCTAGTCCAATTCTATTGGAATCGAGCCATTGAAAAGTGGTTTTTGATTTTGTTATGACTTCGGGTTTGTTTGTGTTTGGCGAATTGCTAGTCTAATTCGATTGGAATCGAGCCAATGAAAAGTGGTTTTTGATTTCATGATGACTTCGGGTTTGTTTGTTTTTGGCGAATTGCGAGTCTAATTCGATAGGAATCGAGCCAATGAAAAGTGGTTTTTGATTCCATGATAACTTCGGGTTTGTTCGCTTTCTACTAATTGCTAGTCTAATTCAATTGGATTCGAGCCAATGAAAAATAGTTTTTGATTTCATGATAACTTCGGAGTTGTTCATTTTTGATGAATTGCTAGTCTAATTCGATTGGAATCGAGCCAATGAAAAGTGGTTTTTGATTTCATGAATACATCGGGTTTGTTCATTTTCGGCTAATTGCTAGTCTAGTTCGATTGGAATCCAGCTAATGAAAAGTGGTTTTTTATTTCATGATAACTTAGGGTTTGATCATTTTCGGCGAATTGCTAATCTATTCCGATTGGATTCGAGCCAATGAAAAGTGGCTTTCGATTTCATGATAACTTCGGGATTGATCATTTTTTAAAAATTGCTAGTCTAATTCGATTGGAATCGAGTCAATGAAAAGTTGTTTTTGATTTCATGATAACTTCGGGTTCGTTCATTTTCGGTTAATTGCTAGTCTAATTCGATTGGAATCTTGCCAATGAAAAGTGGTTTTTTATTTCATGATAACTTTGGGCTTGATCATTTTCGGCGAATTGCTAATCTGTTTTGATTGGATTCGAGCCAATGAAAAGTGGCTTTCGATTTCGTGATAACTTCGAGCTTGATCATTTTCGAAAAATTGCTAGTCTAATTCGATTGGAATCAAGCCAATGTAAACTGGTTTCGATTTCATGATAAGTTCGGGTTTGATGGTTTTCGGCTAATTGCTAGTCTAATTCGATTGGAATTGAGCAAATGAAAAGTAGTTTTCGATTTCATAATTCGATTGGAATCGAGGCAATGAAAAGGGGTTTTTCATTTCATGATAACATCGGGTTTGTTCATTTTTGGTGAATTGCTAGTCTAATTCAATTGGAATCGAGCCAATGAAAAGTGGTTTTGATTTCATGATAACTTCGAATTTGATGATTTTCGAAAATTGCTAGTCTAATTCCATTGGAATCGAGCCAATGAAAAGTGATTTTGATTTCATGATAACTTAGAATTTGATCATTTTCGAAAATTGCTATTCTAATTCGATTGGCATCGTTCCAATGAAAAGTGGTTTTTGATATCATGATAACTTCGGGTTTGTTCGTTTTTTGAGTAACGCTAGTCTAATTTGATTGGAATCGAGCCAATGAAAAGTAGTTTCTGATTTCATGATAAATTCGGGTTTGATCTTTTTCGCTGAATTGCTAGTCCAATTGAAATGGAATCGAGCCAATGAAATGTGGTTTTTGATTTCGTTATGACTTCGGGTTTGTTTGTGTTTGGCGAATTGCTAGTCTAATTCGATTGGAATCGAGCCAATGAAAAGTGGTTTTCGATTTCATGATGACTTCGTGTTTGTTCGTCTTTGGCAAATTGCTAGTCTAATTCGATTGGAATCGAGCCAATCAAAACCACTTTTCATTTTTTATGAATTGCTAGTCTAATTCAATTGGAATCGAGCCAATGAAAAGTAGTTTTGATTTCATGATAACTTCGAATTTGATCATTTTCGGAAATTACCATCTAATTCGATTGGAATCGAGCCAATGAAAAGTGGTTTTTATTTCATGGTAACTTCGAATTCGATCATTTTCGAAAAATACTATTCTGATTCGATTATTATTGAGCCAATGAAAAGTGGTTTTTGATTTCATGATAACTTCGGGTTTGTTCATTTTTTGCATAATGCTAGTCTAATTTGATTGGAATCGAGCCAATGAAAAGTAGTTTTTGATTTCATGATAACTTCGGGTTTGTTCATTTTTGGCAAAATGCTAGTCTAA
>NW_019227978.1:0-1673 GCF_002742605.1 Olea europaea var. sylvestris
AATTGCCCGGGCGCGATTTTTTTTCCGATCAACCAGCCAAATTTCAGCCTGTTTCGACGCCGTCGCGAAAAATGACGAAATTGTCCCGGCGCGATTTTTGTTTACGATTAACCAGTCAAATTTCAGCCAGTTTCGACACCGTCTCGAAAAATGACTAAAATTGCCCCAACGCGATTTTTGATTCCGATCAACCAGTCAAATTTCAGCCAGTTTCGACACCGTCGCGAAAAATGACTAAAATTGCCCCGACGCGATTTTTGATTCCGATCAACCAGTCAAATTTCAACCAGTTTCGACACCGTCGCGAAAAATGACGAAATTGCCCCGGCGCGATTTTTGTTTCCAATCACCCAGTCAAATTTCAGCCAGTTTCGACACCGTCACGAAAAATGACTAAAATTGCCCCGGCACGATTTTTGTTTCCGATTAACTAGTCAAATTCAGCCCTTTTCGACGCCGTCGCCAAAAATGACAAAAATTGCCCCGGCGCGATTTTTGTTTTCGATCAACCAGGCAAATTTCAGCCAGTTTCGACGCCGTCGCGAAAAATGACTAAAATTGCCCCGACGCGATTTTTGTTTCCGATAAACCGGTCAAATTTCAGCCAATTTCGACACCGTCGCGAAAAATGACTATAATTCCCCCGGCGCGATTTTTGTTTCTGATCAACCGATCAAATTTAAGCCAGTTTCGACACCGTCGCGAAAAATGACTAAAATTGCCCCGGCGTGATTTTTGTTTCCGATCAACCAGCCAAATTTCAGCACGTTTTTGCCCCGGCGCGATTTTTGTTTCCGATCAACCAGCCAAATTTTAGTCCGTTTAGACACCGTCGCGAGAAATTACGAAATTGCCCGGCGATATTTTTGTTTCCGATCAACCAGCCAAATTTCGGCCCGTTTCGACATTGTCGCGAAAAGTGGCTAAAATTGCCCCGGCGCGATTTTTGTTTCCGATTAACCGGTCAAATTTCAGCCAGTTTCGACGCCGTTGTGGAAAATGAGTAAAATTGCCCCGGCTCGATTTTTGTTTCCGATCAAGCAGTCGAATTTCTACCAGTTTCGACACCGTCGCGAAAAATGATAATAATTGTCCCGGCGCGATTTTTTTCCGGTCAACCAGTCAAATTTCAGCCAGTTTCGACACCGTCGCGAAAAATGACTAAAATTGCCCCGGCGCGATTTGTGTTTCTGATCAACCAGTCAAATTTAAGCCAGTTTCGACACCGTCGCGAAAAATGACTAAAATTGCCCCGGCGCGATTTTTTTTCCGATCAACCAGGGAAATTTCAGGCAGTTTCGACACCGTCACGAAAAATGATGAAATTGCCCTGGCGCGATTTTTGTTTCCGATGAGCTAGTCAAATTTCAGCCAGTTTCGACACCGTCGCGAAAAATGACTAAAATTGCCCTGGCGCGATTTTTTTTCCTATCAACCAGTCAAATTTCAGCCCGTTTTGACACCGTCGCGAAAAATGACGAAATTGCCCCGGCGTGATTTTTGTTTCCGATCAACCAGCCAAATTTCAGCCCATTTTTTCCCCGGCGCGATTTTTGTTTTTTGATCAACCAGCCAAATTTCAGTCCGTTTAGACACCGTCGCGAGAAATTACGAAATTGCCCCGGCGGTATTTTTGTTTCCGATCAACCAGTCAAATTTCAGCCCGTTTCGAC
>NW_019227978.1:2235-4215 GCF_002742605.1 Olea europaea var. sylvestris
CAGCCAAATTTCAGCCCGTTTCGACACCGTGTGCGAAAAATGACGAAATTGCCCCGGCGCGATTTTTGTTTCCGAACAACCAGTCAAATTTCAGCCAGTTTCGACACCGTCGCAAAAAATGACTAAAATTGCCCCGGCGCGATTTTTTTTCCGATCAACCAGTCAAATTTCAGGCAGTTTCGACACCGTCGCGAAAAATGACGAATTGACCCGGCATGATTTTGGTTTCCGATCAACCAGCCAAATTTCAGCCCGTTTCGACACCGTCGCGAAAAATGACGAAATTACCCACGGCGCGATTTTTGTTTCCGATCAATCAGTCAAATTTGAGCCCATTCCGACACCGTCGCGAAAAATGACGAATTGACCCGGCATGATTTTGGTTTCCGATCAACCAGCCAAATTTCAGTCCGTTTAGACACCGTCGCGAGAAATTACGAAATTGCCCCGGCGGAATTTTTGTTTCCGATCAACCTGCCAAATTTCAGCCCGTTTCGACACCGTCGCGAAAAATGGCTAAAATTGCCCGGCTCGATTTTTGTTTCCGATCAACCGGTCAAATTTCAGCCAGTTTCGACACCGTCGCGAAAAATGACGAAACTGCCCCGGGGCGATTTTAGTTTCCGATCAACCAGTCTAATTTCTGCCAGCTTTGACACCGTCGCGAAAAATGACTAAAATTCCCGGGTGCGATTTTTTTTTCCGATCAACCAGCCAAATTTCAGCCTGTTTCGACGCCGTCGCGAAAAATGACGAAATTGCCCCGGCGCGATTTTTTTTACGATTAACCAGTCAAATTTCAGCCAGTTTCGACACCGTCGCGAAAAATGACTAAAATTGCCCCGACGCGATTTTTGATTCCGATCAACCAGTCAAATTTCAACCAGTTTCGATACCGTCGCGAAAAATGACGAAATTGCCCCGGCCCGATTTTTGTTTCCAATCACCCAGTCAAATTTCAGCCAGTTTCGACACCGTCACGAAAAATGACAAAAATTGCCCCGGCACGATTTTTGTTTCCGGTCAACTAGTCAAATTCAGCCCTTTTCGACGCCGCCGCCAAAAATGACAAAAATTGCCCCGGCGCGATTTTTGTTTTCGATCAACCAGTCAAATTTCAGCCAGTTTCGACGCCGTCGCGAAAAATGACGAAATTGCCCCGGCGCGATTTTTGTTTCCGATCAACCAGCCAAATTTCAGCCCGTTTCGACACCGTCGCGAAAAATGACTAAAATTGCCCCTACGCGATTTTTGTTTCCGATCAACCGGTCAAATTTCAGCCAATTTCGACACCGTCGCGAAAAATGACTATAATTGCCCCGGCGCGATTTTTTTTTCTGATCAACCGGTCAAATTTAAGCCAGTTTCGACATAGTCGCGAAAAATGACTAAAATTGCCCCGGCGTGATTTTTGTTTCCGATCAACCAGCCAAATTTCAGCACGTTTTTGCCCCGGCGCAATTTTTGTTTCCGATCAACCAGCCAAATTTCAGCCAGTTTCGACGCCGTCGCGAAAAATGACTAAAATTGCCCCGGCGTGATTTTTGTTTCCGATCAACCGGTCAAATTTCAGCCCATTCCGACACAGTCGCGAAAAATGACGAAATTACCCCCGGCGCGATTTTTTTTTCTGATCAACCGGTCAAATTTCAGCCAGTTTCGACACCGTCGCGAAAAGTGGCTAAAATTGCCCCTGCGCGATTTTGGTTTCCGATTAACCGGTCAAATTTCAGCCAGTTTCGACGCCGTCACGGAAAATGAGTAAAATTGCCCGGGCGGTATTTTTGTTTCCGATCAACCAGCCAAATTTCAGCCCGTTTAGACACCGTCGCGAAAAGCGGCTAAAATTGCCCCGACGCGATTTTTGTTTCTGATTAACCGGTCAAATTTCATCCAGTTTCGACACCGTCGCGAAAAATGACTAAAATTGCCCCGGTACGATTTTTGTTTTCCGATCAACCAGTCAAATTTAAGCCAGTT
>NW_019227979.1:0-4215 GCF_002742605.1 Olea europaea var. sylvestris
CGGGAACCTAATGGGTCGCACACAAAAGAGAATTAGAAGACTGCAAATTGTTAATTGATTAATTTAACAATCGTTGGATAAATCAATTAATTGAATTACTTATTTATAATCCCGAATTAATTAATTGGATTAATTAATTCACGGACCGGGTTTGATTAATTGGATTAATTAAATATTGGACCGGACCGGGCCGGGTCCGTTTGGGTTTATATATATATGCAGCTAGGGTTTGAGGTCCATTAAGTCATTCATTATTCTTGCTAGCACAAGAAAGAAACCCTAGCAGTTGCTGTTTTCTCTCTGTGTGGATTTCATTGGAGGCTGCACAATTGGACAGCTGTGGGAGGCAGATTCAAGCTGCTGGAAAGGAATAACGCGAAAGAGTTTGCAAATCACACAAAAGGTATATTTCTCATCACAGTTTTTATCTAAATACAAAGCTGAATCCTGAATGGGAATTGAAATCTGTTAAATTCCGCTGTGCATGTTTAAATCAATTCCCAACAAAAGTTACGCTCAATTCTTCATCCACCGACTCTCTAAGCGTGCCAAATATGCAAGTGCTCATTCTTTCAAAAAGTGGTTGAAATCCCACTTATGTCACGACGAAGTGCTGAGTTCAATTTAAAACGGTCGCTACATTTCCAAAAAGAACCTGTGGGCCCAAAATGGACACCGTGTACAAAAGTTACGCTCAATTCTTCGTACGCCGACTCTCTAAGCGTTCCAAATATGCAAGTGCTCATTCTTTAGAAAAATGGCCAAAATCCCTCGTACATCACGACAAAGTGGTGAGTTCAATCCAAAACGGTCGCTACATTTCCAAAAAGTACTTATGGGCCCAAAACAGACACCGTGTGCAAAAGTTACGCACAATTCTTCGTCCGCCGACTCTCTAAGCGTACCAAATATGCAAGTGCCCATACTTTCGAAAAGTGGTCGAAGTCCATCGTACGTCACGACGAAGGGCTGAGTTCAATCTGAAACGGTCTATACATTTCCAAAATGTACTTATGTGCCCAAAACGGACACCGTGTGCAAAAATTACGCTCAATTCTTCGTCTGTCGACTCTCCAAGCGTTCTAAATATGCAAGTGCTCATTCTTTCGAAAAATGGCCAAAATCCCTCGTACATCACTACGAAGTGGTGAGTTCAATCCAAAACGGTCACTTCATTTCCAAAAAGTATTTATGGGCCCAAAACGGACACCGTGTGCAAAAGTTACGCTCAATTCTTAGTACGCCGACTCTCCAAGCGTTCCAAATATTCAAGTGCTCATTTTTTTTAAATATGGCCAAAATCCCTCGTACGTCACAACGAAGTGGGGAGTTCAATCCAAAATGGTCGCTACATTTCCAAAAAGTACTTATTGGCCCAAA
This sequence comes from Olea europaea var. sylvestris, assembly GCF_002742605.1. Classification (NCBI taxonomy): domain Eukaryota; kingdom Viridiplantae; phylum Streptophyta; class Magnoliopsida; order Lamiales; family Oleaceae; genus Olea; species Olea europaea. Next base: position 1,381 of record NW_019227979.1, read on the forward strand.
ATGGACACCGTCTACAAAAGTTACGCTCAATTTTTCGTCCGTCGACTCTCCAAGTGCTCCAACTATGCAAGTGCTCATTCTTTCAAAAAATGGCCAAAATCCCTCGTACGTCACGGCGAAGTGGTGAGTTCAACCCAAAACGGTCGCTACATTTCCAAAAAGTACTTATGGGCCCAAAACGGACACCGTGTGCAAAAGTTACACTCAATTCTTCGTCCAACGACTCTCCAAGCGTTCTAAATATGCAAGTGCTGATTCTTTTGAAAAATGGACAAAATCCCTCGTACGTCACGACGAAGTGGTGAGTTCAATCCAAAACGGTCGCTTCATTTCCAAAAAGTACTTATGGGCCCAAAACAGACACCGTGTGCAAAAGTTATACTCAATTCTTCGTCCGCCGACTCTCTAAGCGTGCCAAATATGCAAGTGCTCATTCTTTCGAAAAGTGGCCAAAGTCCCTCGTACGTCACGACGAAGTGCTGAGTTCAATCTAAAATGGTCTTACATTTCTAAAATGTACTTATGGGCCCAAAATGGACACCGTGTGCAAATGTTACGCTCAATTCATTGTCCGTCGACTCTCTAAGCGTTCTAAATATGCAAGTGCTCATTCTTACGAAAAATAGCCAAAATCCCTCGTACGTCCCGATGAAGTGGTGAGTTCAATCCAAAACGGTCGCTACATTTCGAAAAAGTACTTATCGGCCCAAAACAAACAACGTGTGCAAAAGTTACGCTCAATTCTTCGTCCGTCGACTCTCCAAGCGTGCCAAGTACGCAAGTGCTCATTCTTTCAAAAAGTGGCCGAAATCACTCTTACGTCACGACGAAGAGCCGAGTTCAATCTAAAACGATCGCTACATTTCCAAAAAGTACTTATGGGCCTAAAACGGACATCGTGTGCAAAAGTTACGCTCAATTCTTCGTCCGTCGACTCTCCAAGCGTTCTAAATATGCTAGTGCTCATTCTTTCGAAACATGGCCAAAACCCCTCTACGTCACGACGAACTGGTGAGTTCGGTCCAAAACGGTCGCTACATCTTCGGAAAGTACTTATGGGCCCAAAACAGACACTGTGTGCAAAAGTTACGCTCAATTCTTCGTCCGCTGACTCTCCAAGCGTTCTAAATATGCAAGTGCTCATTCTTTCAAAAAATGGCCAAAATCCCTCGTACATCATGACGAAGTGGTGAGTTCAATCCAAAACTGTCACTACATTTCCAAAAAGTACTTATGGGCCCAAAACGGACACCGTGTGCAAAAGTTACGCTCAATTCTTCATCCATCGACTCTCTAAGCGTGCCAAATATGCAAGTGCTCATTCCTTCGAAAAGTGGCTGAAATCCCACTTACGTCACGACGAAGTGCTGAGTTCAATCTAAAACGGTCGCTACATTTCCAAAAAGTACTTGTGGGCCTAAAATGGACATCGTGTGCAAAAGTTACGCTCAATTCTTCGTACGCCGACTCTCCAAGCGTTCCAAATATGCAAGTGCTCATTCTTTCGAAAAATGGCCAAAATCCCTCGTACGTCACGACAAAGTGGTGAGTTCAATCCAAAACGGTCGCTACATTTCTAAAAAGTACTTATGGGCCCAAAACGGACACCGTGTGCAAAAGTTACGCTCAATTCTTCGTCCGCCGACTCTCCAAGCTCTCCAACTATGCAAGTGCTCATTCTTTCAAAAAATGGCCAAAATCCCTCGTATGTGACGAAGAAGTGGTGAGTTTAACCCAAAACGGTCGCTACATTTCCAAAAAGTACTTATGGGCCCAAAATGGACACAGTGTGCAAAAGTTACGCTCAATTCTTCGTCCGCCAACTCACCAAGCGTGCCAAATATGCAAGTGCTCATTCTTTTGAAAAATGGCCAAAATCTCTCATACGTCATGACGAAGTAGTGAGTTCAATCCAAAACGGTCACTACATTTCCAAAAAGTACTTATGGGCCCAAAACGGACACCGTGTGCAAAAGTTACGCTCAATTCTTCATCCATCGACTCTCTAAGCGTGCCAAATATGCAAGTGCTCATTCCTTCGAAAAGTGGCTGAAATCCCACTTACGTCACGACGAAGTGCTGAGTTCAATCTAAAACGGTCGCTACATTTCCAAAAAGTACTTGTGGGCCTAAAATGGACATCGTGTGCAAAAGTTACGCTCAATTCTTCGTACGCCGACTCTCCAAGCGTTCCAAATATGCAAGTGCTCATTCTTTCGAAAAATGGCCAAAATCCCTCGTACGTCACGACAAAGTGGTGAGTTCAATCCAAAACGGTCGCTACATTTCTAAAAAGTACTTATGGGCCCAAAACGGACACCGTGTGCAAAAGTTACGCTCAATTCTTCGTCCGCCGACTCTCCAAGCTCTCCAACTATGCAAGTGCTCATTCTTTCAAAAAATGGCCAAAATCCCTCGTATGTGACGAAGAAGTGGTGAGTTTAACCCAAAACGGTCGCTACATTTCCAAAAAGTACTTATGGGCCCAAAATGGACACAGTGTGCAAAAGTTACGCTCAATTCTTCGTCCGCCAACTCACCAAGCGTGCCAAATATGCAAGTGCTCATTCTTTTGAAAAGTGGCCGAAATTAATCTTACGTCACGATGAAGTGCTGAGTTCAATCCAAAACGGTCGCTACATTTTCAAAAAGTACGTATGGTCCAAAAACGGAAACCGTTTGCAAAAGTTACGCTCAATTCTTCGTACGTCGACTCTCCAAGCGTTCCAAATATGCAAGTGTTCATTCTTTCAAAAAAAAGCCAAAATCCCTCGTACGTCATGATGAAGTGGTGAGTTCAATCCAAAACGGTCGCTACATTTCAAAAAAGTAATT
>NW_019227980.1:0-57198 GCF_002742605.1 Olea europaea var. sylvestris
TTAAGGGCAATATAGTACTTTTAGCAAGAAAGGCTATTGTGAAAAATTGGAAGAATATTATAGCTATTTCTAAAGTTACCCCCAGCTAAAAGGGGTGAAGACAGGCTTGAGTCATTGAAAAGGGCTAAATATGTTGCCGGCCCATATGGATATAAAAGTTATAACCATTATTTTTATTCCCAATCATTTCAGCTCAAATATATTCCCTAATTATTTCTGCCCAAATTTAAATCCCCACCCTCACGGCAATTTCCCCATATAATTTACCCTACGTACCCAACACCTATTACCGCTCAAACGTCTACGATGGCTATAGTGAGGTGTCTAACAATTACAATAAAAAGGGGTCCAATAAGTTACAATTTTATTCTGGATTTTCATGTTCAGAAATTGGAAAGTCCGCAAAAGGGTGTGTCTGGTTATGGGATTTGTATGGATAACATTCTAAGCGTAGGTGTTCAGCGCCAAAACTTTTTGAATGCATTTGGGCTGAAACATCCCATTTTGACATTTGCCTTGATAAGTATTCTTACCAAAGAACCGATTCACTTGTATGGAATTCCAAATTTTGAAGTTGAACGACACCTCCACCTTGAGGACAAGGTGGATTTTGGGGCGGCGGGTAATGATAGACCCTCAATCCAGTTCACCTATTCTAGAAGGATGAAGGAGCTTGCCAAATCAGCTGAAGTTAGTTAGTTAGGGGTAAAAGTGTCATAGCATTGTGGTAGGAAGTGTAAATAAATATGGGGTTTCGGGAAGGAAAAAGGCATTCACGTTTTGGTTGAGTCAAGGGGGAGAGACCAGGCCTCTCGATTAGCCTGGGATTTGTTATTTTCTGTTGTTCATCAATAAATCGTTGCATTAAGATCTTATTGCTGTGAGTTTGTTATTTCCTTCAATTGGGTCCAGGAGTCTTATCATTTCGGTATTGCAGGTTGAGGTTCTATCAATTTCATTTTGCATGATTAAGCAATGCCTATTATAGCCTACATCTAAGTTTTAATCTTTCGTTGTTTTCAACATGCAGCGTCAATGAGAAACTGTATAACATGGGAAACTATTAATGTTGAACCATTTTTGAATGTCGATGCGAAGTTAGATCTCGTCCTTGAGGTTGTTACCCTCCTGTTGTTGAGTATTTTCCTGTGAATCCTATGGTACTTTCTTCTTTTGAAAGGTTGTTTTCATCCCTAGGTGGACTGATTTTAATTGTCATTTCCCCAATTTTAGCCTCTGCCAGTGTTAGTTGTAGGCCGAGAGAGGGTCCCCTTCGTAGCAGCCTTTCCTATGGGCTGACTAAAACATTTCACAAATTTTATTATCGGCACTAAAATATTTCTCAAAAGCTTTTCAACTTCAGATTGAATAGATTCCTTCATTCCATTTGTCTAGAACTTAGAAACATTTTTAATATTGCTGATCATCTGGCTCATAGGTTGTCTGTGATTAGTAATTATTTCAAATGTTAAAGGTTGGCAATTGATATTTTCTCTGGTTAATTGAGCCTTTTTAGCTATATGGATTATATGATTTTTAATATTGTAATATTAAATAGTTCATGGCCTGTTTTATTTTTTCAAAAATATATCATTGAATTGAGCTTTGTGATTGCACACTCTTATGCATGTTTTGACTCCTATAACCAATGTATCTATAATGTTGTCCTTGATAGTAAAAGGAAGAGAGAATCCAAGGAACTGATTTATCTTACATTTTTTTTTTTAAAAAATTTACAAGTTACATTTTGGTGAATTTTTGTGTCATTTTGGCGGCAACTTATAACTATGGGCCATTGACAAACTTCAGTCGACTTTCATAAACAAACATTTTTTTTCTTTTGATGTTAAAGGGCAAATTTGGGATCTTTTTACTATTGTAATCCTGCAACTCAAGAGGTGGGGTTTCTCTACTCAACCATTCTTCATAGAGCATGTTTACTTAAGCTTAAAGAAAATAAAAAGTTTTTCTAAACATGTCTGGACAAGCTAGTTTTTCTTGCTTTTAAGTAAAAGAAATTTATTGTGGAAGTAACTCTTACTGTCAAAATAAGTAACTCATTTATTTGTAGATAATATTTTAATCTTAGTCAAGCTTGCTACCTCATAGCAAACCCTTCATTTTTGTTCAATCAGATTCAGATATAGCCACTAAGTATATGTAACCAAGATTTACCTTGCCACTCACCGTAGGAATTGTGCCTGTTCATTCTCATTGAAGGGCTTCATCCCATTGGTAACTTAGTTTTTTATTGAATCTTCATCTTCATTATAACTCGTTTGAAAGCTAGCTGCTGCATTCCAGTCATAAAAGTAATTATGTTGCTTTTATACAGATTTACACCAAGCCGTTCACCTTTCTGCCAATATCATCTGCCGAGGCTCCAGGGAATATGTAAGTGTTGAAAACTCATTTACAGTAAATAAATCATGTGTTGAAAATAAAGCCACTTTTTTTTTATCATGACACTTACTTAACAACCAAGCAAGACACATGCATGCATCCAAATGGAACGTTGGCAATTTTGATTGCTCCTCTTCAGTCGAAATACTTGAAGAAAATTCGGCTAAATTTTCTTGACCTTTCCAGCAACTAAGGCGGTGGAGCTTCCAGCTTTGCTCCAGCCATTTAACAACCCATTTACAGCCATCTTTCTTGAATTTTTTGAAGCAACTGGGCAGCAAAAAATTCTCTATAAAAGGAGGCAAGAGTTGAAGGAAAAAAGAGTTGTGCGTATGGAGAGGGAAAATTGAGAGAAAACTTTTCTTTAGTAGAGAGAAAAAATGGTGAAGTAGAGAGAAAAATAAAATAGAGAGAAAAATTATTGTTTTCTACTAGGTATTTCCTACTTGTTTTCTCATAATTATAAGAGAGATTATTTGTTGTTATCTTCTTGTATTTAGAAAGAGTTTTGTAATTCTCCTACTATAGTGAATCCTCCCATACTTGCCCGTAGACGTAGCCTAAATTGGGTGAACCACGTAAATATTTGTGTCCATTTTAGCTGCGATTTCTCAATTTCATTATCATTGTCAGCCAAAGTCAACCCACGCGTTTTCTCCCCAACAGTGGTATCATAGCAAGGTTCTGTGTAGGGTTGTTCAGTCACAGTATTGGTGAACAAAATGGCTACAAAGTGTGAGATTGAAAAGTTCAATGGGAACAATTTCTCATTATAGGAAATGAGAATAAAAGCAGTTTTGCGGAAAGATAACTGCTTGGCGAAAATTGGACAAAGGGAGATCATTGACGATACTAAGTGGAACGAGATGGATAGCAACGCAGTTGCCAATCTGCACCTTGCACTAGCCGATGGAGTATTGTCAAGTGTGGCAGAGAAAAAGGCGGCCAAAGAGATATGGGATACGCTGACAAAGTTGTACGAGGCCAAATCGTTACACAACAAAATTTTCTTAAAGAGAAAGCTTTACACCCTTAGGACGATGGAATCAACTACGGTGACAGACCACATCAACACCCTCAATACTCTATTTTTACAACTTACATCAATGGAGCATAATATAGAGGCGGGTGAATGTGCTGAAATCTTACTTCAAAGTCTACCAGATTCGTATGATCAACTCATCATCAACTTGACCAACAATCTTGAAACTCTAGTCTTCGATGATGTTGCAGCTGCTATTCTTGAAGAGGAAAGTAGGCGCAAGAACAAGGAGGACAGATTGACAAGTTCGCATTAGGCAGAAGCTTTAACGATGACGAGAGGGAGATCAACGGAACGTGGCTCTAGTGGGAGTCATAATCAGAGTAGATCAAAATTCAGGAGTAAGAAAAATGTCAATTGTCATTGCTGTGGCAATAAAGGGCACTTAAAAAGGGATTGTTGGAGTCTCAAGAAGAATGAAGAAGTCAAAGGAAAAGGTCCTGAGACGTCAAAAGCTCAGGGTTGTGTAGCAAGCTCCTCGGATGATGGTGAAATTTTATACAGTGAGGCAACAACAGTTGTTGAAGGCAGAAAGAAATTTTTTGATGTCTAGCTTATGGATTCAGGAGTTACATGATACATGACACGAATAAGGAAATGATTTCATCAATATGAGACTATCCCAGGAGGATCTGTGTTTATGGGAAATGTCCATGCCTTGGAGATCGCTGGTACTGGTACCATCAAATTGAAAATGTATGATGGTACAATTCGCACTATCCAGGAAATACGGCACGTAAAAAGCTTGAAGAAAAATCTATTGTCTTTAGGACAATTAGATAGCATTGGCTGCAAAACCCATAACAAGATGGGATTATGAAAATAATCAAAGGCGTGCTTGTGGTGATAAAAGCGGAAAAGATAGCTGCAAATTTGTGTATGCTTAAAGGAGAAAAATTACAAGAAGGGGAAGCATCTGTCACACGGACAGGTTCAGCAGAAGAATTAACGATGATGTGGCATCGCAAGCTTGGTCACATGTCGAAACGTGGTTTGAAAATTCTCTCAGAACAAAAGATTCTTCCAGGGTTCAAAAAGGTTTCATTACCCTTTTGTGAGCATTGTATTAATAGTAAGCAGCACAGATTGAAGTTCAGCAGTTCCACTGTTAGAAGTAAAGCTATCTTGGAGTTGTTTCATTCTGATATTTGGCAAGCACTGGTTCTATCCCTAGGAGGTGCAAGATACTTTGTATCTTTTATTGGTGATTACTCTAGGAGACGTTGGGTGTATCCAATCAAAAGGAAGGCAGACGTGTTCACAATCTTCAAAATATTCGAAGCACGTGTGAAGCTTGAATCTGAAAAAAAAGATCAAATGTCTGAGAACTGACAATGGAGGAAGTCTCGTGTACGTTATGTACAACACCTAAGAAACATCAAAACTGGATCCAAAATTCAGAAAATGTATTTTCTTAGGGTATGCTGATGGAGTGAAGGGGTACTACCTGTGGGTTCCCACCGGCCACAAGGTGATAATCAGCAGAGATGTACATCTGGAGCAGTTAGATGTGAAAACTGCATTTCTTCGTGGAGAACTTGAAGAAGAAATTGTTATGCTCCAACTAGGAGGTTTTAAAGAAAAAAGAAAATAGAACTTGGTTTGCAGGTTGAACAAATCTCTATATGATCTCAAACAGGCGCCGAAATGTTGGTACAGGCGCCGAAATGTTGGTAGAAGAGATTTGATTCCTTCATCGTGAGCGTTGGATACAACAGACTCCGTTCAGATCCATGTACATACTACATGAGATTTGGTGATAATGATTTCATTATTTTGCTATTGTATGTTGACGACATGTTGGTAGCAGGCCCCAACAAAGATCGTATTGAAAATTTGAAGGCTCAATTGGCTAGAGAGTTTGAAATAAAGGACTTGGGACTGACAAACAAGATTCTAGGGATGCAAATTTATTGAGACAGAAATAATAGGAACTAGGAAGATTTGGATTAGTCAGAAGAATTACTTGAAGAAAATCTTGTGTCGCTTCAATATGCAAAATTGTAAGCCAATTTCTACACCTCTTTCTATTAATTTCAAGTTATCCTCAAGTATGAGCCCCAGCAGCGAAGTAGAGAGGATGGAAATGTCTCGAGTACAGTATGCATCAGCAGTGGGTAGTTTGATGTTTGCTATGATATGTACAAGACCAGACATTGCACAAGCAGTGTGAGCGGTTAGTCGATACATGGTAAATCCTGGTAAAGAGCATTGGAGTACTGTAAAGAGGATCCTAAGATATGTTAAGCGTATCTCAAATGCTACATTATGTTATGGAGGATCAAATTTTATTGCCAGAGGCTATGTTGATTCAGATTATGCAAGTGATCTTGATAAAAACAAGTCCACCACAGGATATGTGTTTACTTTTGCTAGAGCAGCTCTAAGCTGGGTTTCGAAACTGCAACCTATCGTGTCTAGTACTATGACGAAGGTTGAATATGTGGCAGCTACACAAGCTAGTAAAGAGACAATCTGGTTGCAAATGTTAATGGACAAGTTCGGACACAAACTAGAGAAGATTGCTCTATTTTGTGATAGTCAGAGCGCTTTGCACTTAGCAAAGAATCCAGCATTTCATCAGAGGACAAAGCATATTCGAGTCCAATATATCACTTTGTTCGAGAAAAGGTGGAGGAAGGAAGTATGTATATACAGAAAATCCATATAGTAGACAACCTAGTTGATATGTTAACAAAGTCAATCAAAACGGACAAGTTTATATGGTGTCGATCCTCTATCGGTCTAGCAAAAACGTAAGTAGCATGGAAATGGCAAGTTAGGAAGGATTGAAGTGGTCAACAAAAGTGACTTTAAGTGGAAGAAATGTTGAAAATAAAGCGACCTTTTTTTACCATGACACTTACTTAACAACCAAGCAAGACGCATGCATGCAAATGGAAAGTTGGCAATTTTGATTGCTCCTCTTCAGCCGAAATACTTGAAGAAAATTCAGCCAATTTTTCTTGACCTTTCCAACAACTGAGGCGGTGGAACTTCCAGCTTTGGTCCAGCCATTTGACAGCCCATTTACAGTCATCTTTCTTGAATTTTTTGAAGCAACTGGGCAGCAAAAAATTCTCTATAAAAGGAGGCAAGAGTTGAAGGAAAAAGAGCCGTGGGTATGGAGAGGGAAAATTGAGAGAAAACTTTCTTTTAGTAGAGAGAAAAAAATGGTGAAGTAGAGAGAGAAAAATTATTTTTTTCTCCCAGGTATTTCCTACTTGTTTTTTCCTAATTACAATAGAGATTATTTGTTGTTATCTTCTTGTATTTAGAAAGAGTGTTGTAATTTTTCTACTATAGTGAATCCTCCCATACTTGCCCGTGGACGTAGCCAAAATTGAGTGAACCACGTAAATACTTGTGTTCATTTTCGCTGCGGTTTCTCAATTCCATTATCGTTGTCAGCCAAAGTCGACCCACGCATTTTCTCCCCAACAGCATGAATCTTTTACTTCTAAGAAAAAAAAGGGAATATGTGAGACCATAATTAACTGAGACTTGAAATAAAAAAAGTATATAAGGAAAATCTTTTCATGTGTAATGAAATACGCCTTTCCAATGTTTTAAGGTAAGACTTGATGCTTTTAGAACTCCAAAAATTAGCAAGCTACATCATGTATTCTCAAATCTTGAACATGAATCGTACATAGAATGATGCAGGCTCTAGTGGACAGGTTGGTACCGCTACTCGTAAAACAGCTGCTGCAAGATTATTAAGAATGGGTGCGTAAACAACAGGGTTCGTTTTCAATGGAACTTCAAAGTAAGTTTTTGTACTTCATCACATCAGTTTTCTCATAGAACTCCTGATCTGAAGATGCAAAAGTTTATCATGTAATCTATATATGTGACCTATTACTTTATACAAAGTCTGTAGTTATAGTACCATTGACTCCTAAATTATTCAAGTCTCTTGAAAGATAATCTATTTTCAGGAAGCCGTGCTTCTACATGAAAACCACATTTACTTCCTCGGGTTAGAGTTAACAATGTACTTTCTTAAGGTAAGCACAAAATTTCCATACACTAGGGCACGACCCGGTTATTTTTCTTCACATTTTTCTTTTCATCTAGGGTGAGGAGCAGAAGTCCTGGATTGTCATTGTCTGATGTGTGTAATAGATTAAATCATATCTTTGAGCACTCTTTCATGAAATAATCTTGTATTAGTACTGAGTAACATATAGCTCTCATTTGTTCGAAAATCTCCCTCTTGATCTGCAAAATGAAACAAATTTATATAGTCTGGAATGCTTATTGGCCTTGAAATTGTAATACATTGCTGTGATGTACAAATCAAATTGTTGTTTTTGATTTAAGAATGTTTATGAAAAACAGGAAATAACCTAGTGAATAAATCTCGTGTTTACAGCCCATATTATTTATCCTATTCTTGAAATTTTCAATGTAGATAAGTGTTCTAGTTATTGTTCTATTAGCGACTTTGTGGTGCACGACGTGGACAAATGGCATAGCTTGTGAATGATGGTCGCATGACATGTATAGGGGTTGATACTGATTATCAATGGTTAATTGAGAGAATTGGGCAGTTGTTATCTTTGTGATTGCAAGGAACATAACTTGCGATGTTTAAATATTCATAAATTGATCCCATGCAAGTTTTCAATGTTTGCAAATAAGTTCCCAAACCTTCTGAACGTTGGATTTACCTCTGAAACTTGTGAATCTGTTCCAGTTACCATTTTTATTATTTCAATTAACCAAATGCAATTAGTTGATTATGAATTGCTTCGAATCAACTCCAATTGAACGCCAAATTCATCACTTCAGGTGCATTCAAATTTCAAGTCAAGAATTTTTTAAGATTAATAAATTTACACAAAATTATGTGGATATCACTCAATTAACTATAATTGATCAAGTTTAGAAGTCCTGAATAAGTGTATAAAATAAATTTATCAGTTTACAAAGAATACTATCAAACATAGTGTGAAGTAGGTAATTGACATAACTTGGTGGGTAGGCTTAATCTAACGGTTCCATTGATGTCAAAATCTGCCAAGGGTTAAATTTTACAAGGATCTTATTATGTTTTTAATGTTGAGATTGACCGGAGAAATAACACACGTCAAGGCACAATGCTAGTTCTATTTATCAGCTAGACTGTATAATACTTATAAGAGAATTATGTGTATATAATATAAAGTAAATAGTGTGTTGGATGAACTTTACTGTCCCTTTGTCTTGAACTTTATTTGGTAAGGTGTAAATGCTTCTTGTCAATTCACGAAGTCTACGTGAGTCCCTTCAATGCAACCAGTTTTTAAAATGTCATAATTGGCTCTTAATTTTCGAAATGATTTTTACGAGACCTAAGTGTAAAATAGTGTTACTTAATTTTTATTTTATTTTAAATACTTAAATATTCTAAAACTCATTTAATAATTAAAATAATACATACATTATTTACTTGATAGTTCCTACAATTAGTCAATTATACAATTTTCCAAATTTCAAAATGCAAAGGCTAGATTATTTTCCATAGTTTCAAACTTCAACTAAACAAGTCTCACTTACAAATTTATAAGAACTTCATACCTACTTTCAAAGTTTTCAACAATACCATAAATTTCAAAATCATAATTACATAACACACACACACACACATATATAGAGAGAGAAAACTAAAATCAAATAAAGGTATTTAAAAGAAAAGGAAAAAAAAATTATCAAAGCACCTAGGCACACATTAAGCGGACATTTCCTGCCAAGGCAAAGCGTTTTGTCCTCACCTACAATGTGTAGACGCGCTTTTTAGAACACTGATATATAACAACCTTATTACTCAATATTTGGGGGATTTTATTATGCCATAGCAGGTTCAAGCAAACTTGATGGCTACATAGTAGACTAGCTTCCGAAATACAAACAAAGGGCCATTTGATTTAAACCTATAGCTTTGCATTTGGCCTAAACTTGGCCAATTTGTTCCATCCCCTGCAATTCTAAGTTGGCTTCATCGTCAGTGTTCGTAGCAGTGATAAATAGGTGAAGATCGGGAATTGTAGGCAACAGAAGTCGAACACTAAGCACAAAACTCCTCCATGCAATAGAGATACAACGAGCGCATATGAAGAGCAACAAAATTATGGGATAGATATACCAGAAGATATGTTGTGGGCAGAATAACGAGAACGATGAACAAACCATTAGGGGAACCGAGTAATTATTGACCTGTACGCGTATGTATCCCATATTAATTTGAGGTGTCAATTGGATACCAATGGAGACGAAGGAGAAGACAAAGAAAAATATAGCAAGAAGGCAAAACTTGATCCAAGTGAAGTTTTCAATTGATATGCCAAAAGGATCCCATTCCCAAGGCTTGGCCATATGTGATTTCAAAATGTTTACGACAAATAGGGCAGCATATCTTAGATCAAAGTGAGACATTATTATTCTCTGGTAATTGAAGTTTGGGTGGGAGAAAGAAGATGATGCTTGCTTTGGCATTTTATATAGGTGTTCCATATAATTTGAGAGACATGTGAGATATTTCCTAGAACTTACATGAAAACTATAAACCAAGTATGAAAATGTGCAGAAAATCTGATTTGGCCGATAAAGGAGAAGTGATGTTGATGCTTCTGATTGAGACATATGGCTAAGTCCACCCCAACCGTGTGAGAAATTTTGATGACAATTAAGTCCTTTATCCTTTTTTGAATGTCCCTGTCCATTAGTGGTCACAATGATAAAATTTGCCAATTATTAGATCCAGATAAGAATTATGAAATTTCCTTGAAACAGACATCATTAATACCATAAAGTAAGTGAGACATGACTAGTTCCCATACAGTAGAAGTATGGAAATTGGAAATAAAGTGAGACGACAAATTTCCACACAATAGAAGTATGGAAATTGGAAATAAAGTGAGACATGACAAATTTCCTTGGAACAGTAAATAAAGTGAGACCTTAAATTTCAACCCCAATTTCACGGGGCCTCTCTCATGAGGTGAGTCCCATTAAAGAATATACCCCAAAAATGCCCACCCCTGATGTTATGATGAGCCTGTGGGAGTTCTGGGTTCTGTGAACCCCCCACCCTGGCATTGAAGCTTCATCCTATTAAATAAACTCAGACCTCAATTCCCACCCAAACTACGGATGACAACGAGGATGTGACAGTAATTTCCATCATGATGGGGATTTTTGGAATGTGGAACGGGATTGAGAAATTTCATTTAAGGTTCCTTTTAATTAATTAATTTTTAATATGGTACGAATAAAAAAAAAATATTTGGGCGCAGGTATTGGAAATTTGAAGCGGGGATCGTGTGTATAGTCTCGTCACAGGAGTACTTTTCATACCTGTGGCAGTAGTTACACTCCATTCAACAACCTCTTGTTGCCATTCATTATGAGTCTATCACTCATGATGCATACAAGCACGAATATTCAATGCTTTCCTGCGCTGCGCGCTTGCCTATTCGCAATGTGCTTGTCCATATGCTCATGCAAACATACAGTTATCCTGAAGCAAAGGAGCTAGCTATGTCAATAGCATCAAGGATACAATGCAATCTTTGTGCTTTTCACTTTCTATAAGCATTTTAGCTCATTGTGAACCACTATGTCCTTCATGTGTGCTTGGCTCAAGCAGAGTCATTCGTAAATTCATGGCTAATTAGAAGGGCCTTCTTAGCATTACTCATTCCCACAATATCGACTACTCATCATATTAGCACACTTCAAAGATGTCTGACTAATTAAGAGGATGTTACCTTGTAGAGTTTACCTTGAGAAAAGTCAAAAAAATACATTTACCATGCAGTTCTATCATGAGTTAATGTACCTCATTTTCCTTCTTCCAACATATATAATGACCAATATGTCTAAGCAAATAGAAGAAAATGAATTTTTCTTCAAAATTCTCTGCATCCTTCTCCACATTTTCATTTTGAAGTAATTCAAAACCAATTTTGACACCACATAAAAATCCATGCATATAAACTTCAAAAGGAGCCTAAATTTTCACGTAAACCAAAATGGTTGACAATGATTTCTCTATATACTTGTTCTAAAAGAGGTAAACACTAGTCCTTTGCATTATTAGTATCTATAAATATTTTCTTCAAGCATCAATCATATAGTACACGTGTATATAAGCATAAATGAATACAGTTTGTATTCATTTATCATTTCAGAAAGACAATCAGCCATCATTTCTCGCTTTATAACTTAAAATATGAAGGCTCGTATAATACTTAAAATTAATTAACCAACAAATAACTTATTATAATTGTTAAGATTTAAAGCTTTCAAAACTTAAATCAAAATTACTTATACTACATTGAATAGAAGTACACTATATGTTACTCAACACCAATATAAGAGTTACATACCTAAATAAAATAAAATAATAATAATACCACTATTATTCACAGGAGTTACAATTAAACTTTTTCTAAATATTAATAATGCACATTCTTTTTGACCCTTAGGAATTACCTGACTACGATTGCTCTCAATATCAATGAAAATTCTTCAACGAATCAATCACGACAAAACATTGAGTAGGCCCTTTTTTAATGGTTCTTTCTTACATTAATAATAGGACATTTTAACCTAGACTTGCACTAAAAGGAAATGTCGATAATATCACTCAACTTCAGGTAAAAAAGCAAGCAAACTGTAAAATTGAGCATATACAACTACTAGAAGAACAACAGTAAGGAAGAATGCCTTGACAAAAGCAAAGAGACTTTGGACCGGTATAGTCATTAAGAGGGGTAAGGATACTTTAGCAGATTTGTTCTAATCCACTGTTAAAAGAAAATTGTGACATGCAACCGTCTTTCATTCTTCCCCAAAAATAGTCAAATTTCAAGTGCTCAGATTGAATAGGTATTTCAAAACTATCATTTGACAAAAATAATATCAGTTTCCAATTTAAATATTCCATAGACAATAAGTGAAAATTAATATTATCAATTCAACTGTAAATAGTAGTAAATGAGATAATCAAACTAGATTAGAAGATTTTGTCTTCTCTATGTACTACTTAATATCCTTTTCTACATTTCCATTCTTTTTATTCTTTTGAGTAATTTGAGTTTGCATCTACATGGGAAATATATGAAATAATCTTTTATATCTATATTATAATTAAGCCCCTTGTCCGGTGTTGCTTTTTGAGTAAATTTATCAGATTTTGATACAATTTTTACTGTACACTTGTCTACCAATTTTTACTTATTGCCCCTATTTTTTTGTTGAATGCAGTCAACAATTGTCGGTACTTTGTCCTCCTGCATAGCCCAATGGTGCAAAGAACAGAACTGAAGTTATCTCAATTCTTGCTAGTAGTCGCAGTGTAGGGGTTCGATTCCTGAGACATGGAATTGAATTCCTTGTAGGCGCAGTGTACATGCAACTTTTATTCCCTGACCTGTTGGGACATATCCTGCGATTTACCTTCCTCACAAAGTTCTAGAGACGGAACAATGGGATCCTCAAGGTTGGGGTTCAACGTTTAACAATTGTGAGTAATTTTTAATATGTACGGTGAATGTTGAATTTAAGAAGGAAAGGGCAATAAGGACTTGCAATGTAGTGTAACAACTAACAATTATTCAAAATGAATGTTACCGCCAGCTTCATATTCTATCAACAAGGACCATTTGAAGTGACGGAAGAATCAACTTTTATCAAGATTTATTGCTTCCAGACAAAGGCTATTCAGCTATTAATATAAAACATGCACCATTGAGAAACCACATAAAGTAAATCAAAGATTTCATAGCTTATTTGCACAGTTGAAGCCGTAAGCAATCTATACAAATCTATCCACAAATCAAACGCGAATATAGATTGCAAATCAAAAGCGAATATAGATTGTTGGAAAAAAATGAGAGATTTGTGTGATCATAATAAACATAACATTAATATATATAATTCAACTATAATTATAACCATAAAAATTCAATAATAACATGAACACAAAATATAATTAGAAAAGAGTTAGAAAGCAAGTTTTGGGAGTCACGTCGAAGACATTATCTTAAAGTTGTATTGCCCTCCTTTCGTACGGATACTTTTGACACTACACGACCGTAAGATAAAACTCATATGACTTATGATTGATTCTCCTTCAGGGGCACAATCACAGGGAGATAAAAAATGAACATCACATCAAGTTTTCAAAACTATAAAAATATAATATAAAATACAGATGGAATATATTGTTTTTCCTTGTATCTCAAACTGTTTTTCTCAATAAAAACTGTATTTTATAGGGATAAATTTAACCCACAATTAAACCATTAAAATATAAATTACCACATGATTTATGATATTTTAATTTTATGTTAAAATTAAAATGTTTTAATTTTGAAAGATTGAAACTTATTTTAAGTTACAACATAATGAATGTCCAAAAAAAAAATACGAATGCTAAGTAAACGATTGGGACCGCTCTTTATAATAATCAGACAATTAGTGGACTGTACGAGATTGACATCATAAGTTTACGCATTTGCACCTTCCTAACACAATCCCCCGCTGGGTTTGGTGGCCTTTATCTCAAAAAAGTATTAAGATTTGAATAATATTTTTTTTTTTTTTTTTTTTTTTTACAAGGTGTCCGGGCTTGCGTCCGACTAGATCCTTGTCCCTGAACCTCCGGCCCCTCAGCAGCTCAGGGAGGTAAATCGCAGGATGTACCCTTGTTGGCTCCCAGGTTCCCACAACTCATTTGGACTCCTTCCGCAAAGAGAGCTCTCCTCGCTGGGCGTTTGTTCAACCAAATGGCTTCCCCTCCATTTTAGCACCCAGTGTTAACTCCAGGAATCGAACTCTCCACCCTTGCTTCCAGCGTCCCAGCGAAGTGATTGTTCCACCAACTCGGATGTGCCCTGGGGGGCAAGATTTGAATAATATTCTTTTTAGAAAATGAGCGGTTATGAAGGCCCCGTTTGGTACTTTTTTTTTTAAAATATATTTCTCTCTTTTCCTTTTCAACCACACATTCTTTATTAAAATAATGTTACACGTAAATCAAAAAAAATTTCTTATTGTTCAACCACACATTTCCCATCAATTTACTATTCAAAAATGTATTTTTACATAAAAATGTCTTCCAAACACCCTCAAAGTAGGAAAATTTTTTGAATTTAAATGTAAAATATTTTATTGTGTAAATGTATAGTTTAAAATGAGTATGAGAAAATATATTAAAGTGAAGTAAAGGATATAAAACAGGGGCTAAATATAGTGCTATTATTTAAAGAGTAATTTTTTAAGAATATGCAATTAAAAAAGTAAGAAAAGTTACAGAAATTTTTGTAAAATGACTTTTTTAATGTTTGGTGAAAAGTAAGTGTGGAAAAGACTTGTCTGGCACTCAAAGGATCCAAAGTATTTTGGACGCATGGATAACGGAATAAAATGGCTGGTAAATTCAGTTAATCTCATTTAATTCAACATAATATAAGCGTCATTAACGTTTCCATGTTTCCCGGCGGTCACTTGTAAGTATATTAGTAAATTTCAATAAATATATTCTCATTAAACAATTAATAATTGCTTCTTTCGATAAAGACCACTATTAGACCCACGATATATATGATAATATGAAAGTTTAGAGGTTGTCTGTTACCAATTTTTTTTGGTGGGGTTGTTTAGATCACCGATGTAAGCAATTCTTTTGACCAATTGTCTCAAATGTGAGTCCCAGTTGTGAGGAAAAAGGGTTAAAAAATTGACTTTATTAGGAGAAAAAAGATGGAGCAGACAACGATACTTTGAAGTTTTGGGATACCAGTTATAAGGTTTTTCAAATACCAATTTTGATTGATTTTCAATAACAACTTTTAAAATAAAATAACTCTTGGGAGTTTATTATTTATCCATTCTAAATGTTTTTCAAAATGATGAAAGTACATATAGACTCAAATATAAAAAAGCAATAAAGCTACTTGTACAAAGTTGGGTTACAAAGTGTGTTGACAAAATTCAAACCATTGATTTCAAATGATTTTAAAATTTGTTTTTGAAATGATTTGTGTGGATGTGCTTTTTTTCATCCAACTTTGTTAATCCCTATTTGTAAGTATAGCATAACTCATAAAAAAAATTGGTACGTGTCAAAAATTTTGGTTAATTGTTTAGGTCACTTGGTGAAATTTTAAATTTATAGTTTCTTGTGTAAGATTTTTTTATTCATAAGTGATATTTTACTTATAAGCAATTATTTACATATAAGCTAATTTTTAACTTAAAAAAGGTGAAATAATTCTTTGCACAAGCTATTTTTTAATTTAAGAATTGAGATTTACTTTTCGTTCATTCTTTTTCTATTTTTTGAACGCTCTTTTTCTTTCTTGTCTTATCATTTGTCAAGATATACTTGTTGATTTAGATGAGATTATTATTATTATTATATAATAACAAAAAATTAGGGATGACAAAATTCTTCACACTGCATTACCTCGTGCATATGGGGAGTTGAATAGCCCGAAATTTCTCGAGTCGCCTCGAATCTATATATTTATTGTATTTTATATTTTAAAAATTTTAATTATATTCAAAAAGAAAATATTAAAATTAACCAAGACAGTAAATGAAGATATTTTTCCGCTCCATCCCAATCCGAACTCCCCAAAAATAGAGTTTCAGCCATAAGCAGGTTATGCAGTACCCCCGTCACTCAACCACTCAAGAAACTACCTAATTTACGTAGGAAAAAGAAACAACTCTAAAATTAATTTATCATGTTTTCCTTGTTTAATTTTGTTGTGGTGTGATCCAAATTCCTTTTAATTTGGTGTTTGGTTGGATAAAGGAAGTCTAAGGAGATTTGGTTTGATAGTCCTAATTTATTCGGATCAAATTTTATCAAGAATTGAAAGTTTGACTTGAAAAAGAACTTTAGAATGGTGATAACATCATTAGAATGATCAAACCCGGAAGTGGGCGCCGCGACACCATGGTCGTGATGCCGAGGCATGCACATAGAAGAAGAGGAACAGCAGCCCGACGTTGGGACCCCGATTTTGGCAGCAATGCCTCGACAAAATTTTCGAGATTTGATTTCTTTTTCAACTTGAACTCCAAACAGAGGCTACTACATATATTCCATATCATCTTGAGAGTTAGAGAATTAAGATTTCAATTAAGAGTATTGAGATCTTGATATTGTAAATACAATTACTATTGATTATAGTAATTTTCTTCGCCTCTACTTGTAGTTTCTTATATTGGGTTTCCACATAAATCTTCTTGTTTTTCTTTTGTTCTTATTTATTTCATTTTTGTCATTATCTAGCAATTAATTCATAAAAATCCTATGTTCTGCAAGGTCATTTTCCATGCATGACTAATTCTTGCAGCTAAGTTATGTTAGCTTAGATGCAGGTTTACTCTACCACAGCTTCAACTTCTCAGTTTTGAGATTGCTCCGGCATCAGACTTAGGGGTTACACCAGGTACTGAAGATTGCGTGGTTGAGATGTTGTCTTGCAAGGTAAACTTATTCTAGTGAGCCAATAGTAGAAGCTATGCATAAATCAAAAAATTACTCATTGCATATAACTTATTTATTTTCTTTAAGTAAAATTGACACAACAATGGGAGGAGCCAGATTATTTCTGTGCAGGCACAATTCAATCAAAATCGAACATTGAGTTTTTAACTAATGACCATGGATTTAATGATGATAAAAATATAAATCAATATTATGACAATACAAAAATGATACTATTTATAATTTACACATTTTCCTTACGAGTTTTCTTTACAAAGCACACATATAAAAGCAATCTCTGGTTCACCACCAAGATCAGTCTACGATCACAATGGAAATCATCAAGTTGAACTTTAGAATGCCAAGTATCTCACCATATGCAAGATGCAGAACAACCGTCCAGGGTTTTCTTTACAAAGCACGTTGCGAAATTAGTAGAAGATGTACCGGTAGGTGTACAAATAGCAATCAAATAGCTAGAAAAATGATTTTCCATTTGGCCTAATAGATCTTATAGTAGCTGCATTACAAGATTATTGAAGCAGGATAAGAATCCAGATTATAAAACAGAAATGCCGATAAACTAGATATTGTCATTGTTTGCAGAGCTTTCAGTTATACTTTGTTGGGGAAACGCGTACCAAACTTATTACATGCTATGAAGATAAAAATGTACCTTGTTTACTATAATTCGGTCAGCATAAGCAATTTGTCTACTGCCTCATTTACTCCACCTTTAGGCTTAATCTCATCAAGGTGCAAAACAGCATGTTTAGCATCCACCAGCATAACAATGCCATCAAGTTTAACATCATTAAAAACCTGATCCTTGGAATAAAATGTTTGAATCATGGGGGCTGGATTTGCTAATCCTGGAAAAGTGAGGAAGTTTATGATGTTATTGTAGCAAGAGGATGTCAAAATATCCATTGAACATAGCATCTGAAATTCTCGTGTTCATCACTTCCTACGCACTTAACTTTAAATATTCCAATCAATGTTTGCAAATCTTATCATTTTATTTCTTAAAGACTAATATTTCTATTTTGCAGTCAAGAGAATTTCTATCTATATCTCACAAAGATATTTTAGGGCAAGCGTACCCTACAAAACCACACCGAGCTAATTTCTTGAGCAAAATTATTTCCATGGATACTTGATGCACAAGAAGTGCACAAACAGAACGTTCGGATTGAACCATGTCCCCAGATGGTGATTATTCAATTCGATGAACCGATCATAACAACAGTCATTGAAAATATTCAGCTTCCAATTGCCACATGAATATCTGCTTTTTATATAATGACAAGTATGATAAACATAAAATGGTGCTGCCAATACCATAATCCATACATTCACACAATGAAGTAGATTTCAATTACAAAATGAATACATACTAATCGACCAAAAGAACAGAACAAATAGAACAGGTCATACCAAATGGACTGGGTAAAAGCTAGCAATCTCCACAAGTAACACACAAATGGATTTGCCCACAGTGAAAGGATGACTACATATGCTTGACCGCAATTCTTGAAATAAACAATAGCAACAAAATCCAATTCAATAGAGGTGAGAATCTGACCGACAAAGAAGAGATAAAGGGTAATTCAAGCAGAAATCTTACCCTAATAAAAGAATCCCAAAAACTAAAGATTGGCGACCAGCGATGACGATTTGGGCAGTTGGAGAGCTCGTTTGATTCAACAGCCGCGACCAAAGATTGGAATTTAGGGCTAATCAAGAGAGGCAGAGCGTTGAGTGATAATTGCGAAGAGAGGGATCTTGGATTTGGGTTTTCTCATGGCTAGTGAAGTGGAAATTTCACCCCAATAAAAATTCTAAAATCAAAGGGAAGGTTTCATTGTTCAAAAAGTTAAATATTATAATACAAATTTTATACAAGCTCGCCCCTCTCTCTTCCTCTCTAGTTTCATCATTTCAGATTCGACAGCTGGCGATGGAGCTGCTTCGGTCGGTCGTCACCGCAAGCACCCGTCGTCGCCGGACAAGCGGTCGGTGGCTCAACTGGTGTGCTGCTCGCCCCTCTCTCCTCCTCTCTCCTTTCATCTATTCAGATTCGACAGCCGACGATGGAGCAGCTCCAGTCGTCATTGCAAGCGCCCGTCATCGTCGGTGGCTCAACTGGTTACAATAGATCTACCGGTTCAGCTGAGGCCCACTGCCACTGTGCGGAGAGGTGAGGCGGCGACGTCGCTGTTGGAGTGGTGATTTGGGCATTTTTTGTTGAATGTGGTGATTGTGGTGTAATTTGAGATAGTGTTTGTTATTTTTGGTACAGAAGATAGTGCTTCTGACTGTGATGTTGACGGTGGTGGCGTTGGGGTTGGGGTTGGTGGTGATAGCGGTTACTGCAGTTGCAAACCGGCGACGGTTTGATATTGTTTTGCAGTGGTTTGTGGTAGTGGTTGTCGTGGTGGATTGTGGTGGTTGCGGCGGTTTGGTTGATTTTATGATAAATAATTGGACCCGTGACCTGAAAACTGTGATTGTGACTCCCAGCCAATTGTAACTCATAATTTGTGAGTCACGGTTGGTTGTGGCGGTGGTTATGGTGGTCCTGGCTGTGGTCGTGATGGTTTGGTTGATTTGTGGCACACAATTGGATACGTGACTTAAAAATTGTAACTGTGAATCGTAAGTGTTGATAGTGGTCACAAATTATTTGATTGACTGTGATCATTAAATTGGTTAATCTATGGCCAATAAATAATATGTGATCAATGAAAAAGATAAATTATGATCGAAAAATAATGTGTGATCTAAAAAATTTTTAATTTGTGATCGATAATTTGATAATTTGTGATTGTATAATAAGCTGTGACTTGTAATGTTTGTGATTTGTAACCAATAAATAAATCATGACTGATAAATTTTTAGATTTGTGACCAATGAACAAATTATGACCTATAAAAATTTTGAATTGTAATCGTAAAATAATTTGTGACATAAAATTTCTTACTTGTGACCAAAAAATAGTAAATGATGAATTAAATCGTTAATTTGTGATCAAATTATATAAATCTGTGACTTAAATATATTTAATTACTTAATTAATTAATTAATTAATTAAATAAATTATAAATAATTTTTAATAAAAATCTGAATTTTAAAATTTGAAACTTGTTTTCTTGTTTTTGAAATGTGCCATAAATAATAAAAATATGGTGAATGTATAATATTTCATATATATATATATATTACAAGTGAATGGGTTGAGCCCAAAAGTTCAATGCAGACCTGTGCCTGCACTACACCTTAATGGGCTCCACCCCAAGACACTTACGTCAATCTCAATCAATTAAGAAATCACCAGAATTATATAAGAAAAGAAATAAAGTGTAGTTGAGTAGTCTTCAGTTCGACGTGTATACCTTAAAAATTGTATTTAGTTATAATTTTTTGTTCTATGTGAATAATATTATGATTAATTCCAGTCAAGTTATTACTAAATTCTGGACTTGTAACCTTAGCACGTCTTCTAGAAATATACTAGTTAATAGGATTCCATTAAGTAAAGAGTTGATGCATTGTTAAATAATGGCCTCTATGACTTATATGAACCGAGCTGGCTGTACAAGCCATTATTTCACAGGACTTGTCTACGCCACTCACACATACAAGGGAGTTAGTGAAATTTTTTCTTTTAAATAATCACCCACTCCCGCCCGTCCACCTCGACATGTGTCTAGCCTATATAGGCCCTGTGAAACAGTGACCTGTACGACTAGAATTATTGTTGATATATTTGGTAACTCGTTAAACGCCACACCAACCCAGCCGATGTAACATTGTTTCAGCTAATTAATTGGACCTTGGTGTGTGCTTAAATTTACTCGGAATTACATGTCCAATTTATCAGTGCATGATGTCGGACCAAATTTTACTCTAAAATATTATTTTTAATAAAAAGATTAAAATATTTCAACAATATTCTAAAAATAACACGTGTTATCTCAACATGTAATTCGTAGAAAATGTTGGTTTTTAAAGAAAATTACACATTGATTTTAAATGAAAAAAAGGTATATTTAAAATAATTATCATAGGATAAATGTGCTACTTTAAATTTTTTAGACAGAAATAGGATATTTTTTATGTTTGTCCATAAAAAAATCAGAATAATAAAATTTCAAGGAAAAAAAATCTGTACTAACAAAAACGCGTACAACGAAACTGTGACGAAGATTCATTCAAAAACGCGTACAAGGAAACTGCGACGAAGATTCATTCGGTAGAATTTTGTATCTTTCATGTATAAGAAAGAGAACAGTGGTTTTACGTGGCTTTTTGCTAGCATAAATACCCCTCAGAATTCGAGTTCTCAGTAAAACACAATCTTAAGATTGGAGAATAATGGCAGACCTAATTGATATCACTCTTGTTTTTCCAATTCTAGCTAACATTCTCAAATCTATAATAATAGAGAATCATTCGAAATGGGATCCTTTTGATATACTTCGTAACATGACTATTATGAAATTTTGTCTTCTCACTCTTCTTCTCTTACTTGTGTCCTTTATTTTCATTGGAATTCCACTCACATTTTCTGGGATTAACACCAGAAACAAGTATATGCTTATTCGAGTCAAAAAAATTTCACCGTGTCTAATGCTTTGTTTCTTGACTTCATTAATCCTCCCACAACTTCTTTTTTGGTATGTTTATCCCATAATTTTGCTACTCTTTTCATGTTCAACGCGAATTTTTAGCATGTTATGTGGCTTTGTGAAGGCAATTCAATCAATGCTTTCTACAATTTCTGATCGCATCATACTCTTCAGTGTTATGAATGTTGAAGCTGAGTCAAACCCATCCGGACAAGTTTAGACCAAGATTGAACCTGCAAATTTAAATTTGTTAATATTGGTGTCAGATTTGTTTGGTGTAGCAAATAATGTTTACTCTTTATTTGGACGAACAGTGTATTTTGTTCATCTTTGTTGACCAGCTTTTCGTGCGGAACCTACAAGCGTATTACATCGTTGACAACTAATAAATTTAGTGAGTTAAAAGTATCATTCCACAGAAAATAAATGTCAATTCAAGTTTAATATCTATGTATTGAATTTAAATTATTTACAACAAAAGAAAGTTCGGTTTTGTGATTATTCTAAATTAATCTAAAAAAGTAATAAACGTGTCATTTTTATCAAATAATGGATGATGATGATTGTATTGAATTTTGACTCCGTCTCTCGCTATCTATTTCAATTCTTGATTATTTAACTTTTTCTCAAAATAAATTAGCTCTATCCCAACCACGACCCGAATCTATTTCTAACCCGAATTCAAATGATTAGAATGCATTAAAGTTTAAATTATCTATAAAATTGCACACGTGTAAATGTTATTTCTAATATATATTGCATATATATTAATTTTGTTTCGTTCTAAACTTATTGTGAGGCTTTCAACACTACAGTAAAATTCTGTACAAGAAGATGTTACAATTTAAATAGCGTGTTATGCAAACTAAGATAAGTAGGGGGCGCGGGGAGTCTGTACCACTCGGTACTACAGTAGTAATAATATATATTGATCTAACAAAACAGCGAAGGAGCCGAGAAAAAAATGGTGACCGGATGAAAAATGGAGCAGGTAATGGGATGTTGCAGAAGCTTACTAATAAATTATTATATTATTTTGAAAGTGAGGGATTAAGGTGAAATAAATATTAATATATTATATATTTGGCGTCAAGTAATTGGATTTTGATAACGTAATGATATGTATATTAATATTAAACTCATTTCGAAGGTCGTAATTAATTATAAGTCTATGACCCAAGAAAAGTTATTTTGGATAAGAACGTATTAAGTTATATCCAATTGAAAGAAAACAAGATAAATAGAATTTTATATAGTTATAATCCTATTCATTTCCTCTTTCTAGAAATGGGTAAGCTTTATATTAAATTATTAATATTTTTTTTATTGGTTTAATATTAATCCTTAGTATGATTAGACTAAACTTTGGTGATTCAATCTAATTCTACTAATTAAACTCAACCTTATCCCGACTCATGTTACATGTTTTCTAGAATAACTCAACCACTTTTTATTACTATAAATACTAGGAAAGGATCTCATATTTTACCACACCAAAAGTATTCACACGTGAAAGAGAGAGAAGAAAGAAAAAGAGAGAGAGAAAAGGGAGAGAGAGAGAGAGAGAGTAACTTTTGAAATATCAAATATTTTAATCACATACTTTCAAGGCGGAGGAAAGATTTTCAACGTATTTCAGATTTTTTTTTTTTTAAAAAAAGAGGTAAGATACATTTATGTGCAAAGTGTTTTAATTTTCATTTTGCTCTTATATACAAATAATATGCATGGATTACTAGTGGACCTTCGGGTTCTAGAGAAAGAGCTATGATATTTTTATGGGAATTTAAGAGGACCTAAGATGGGTGTGTCGCTTGCTCACCAATATACTCCATAAGATAATAGCGGTATGAAGTGTATAATTTATTTGTTATGTAATAGAATATGGAAATTGCAAGTATCTTACTGGGTATTTTAAATACTCACTCTTACATTAATTTTACAGGTTGGTTTGGGTCGATTGAAATAGTGGGGAACTGGTGACGCGGGCTGCCAAGTGGATAAAGAATAGAGAAAAAGAAATAATAAGTTTGCCGTTTTTGAAATTTATCAGTTAGTTTAATTTATTCACAATGTGTTATTTGAATTTGCTAAGAATTTATGTTTATGTTTAGATACGATTTTTATGTTTTCAAATTTAGATTTATAAATATTGCAGTTATTGTTTACTAAAGAATTCTATTTTTATATTTCCACATTTAACTTAAGGAAAAGTAAGTTTTTCCTAACGTTCCGGTATTTATAATAAAATTGGGGCGTTATAGTATGGTATCAGAGCATGGTTTCACCTTCTTGTAGACTTTTTCAAAAAAAAAATTAAAAAATCACGTGAACAGTAATCGGCACTGTTCACGTGAACAGTACAGAAAATCGGAATTATGGAGCCACTTTAATTTTTTTTTTTTTTTTATTTCACAGTGAATTGACCATTTGGTTATTGGCATATGACATTTTGCATAATATATTCATTTATGTCCTTTGTTGCTTCCCACAATGACTATATAAGGTATGAATTTTTATATATTTGTCAAACGTCTTACCAATGAATTGATATTTCAAAGCACTCACTCATGTTGTACTTATATATTATCAATTAGTGTGTGCATGTGTTTATCCATGTCTCAGTATGCGTGTTAATGTAAATAAAAAATAAAAAAATCATATTTTAATAAATCTCTTTTTCCCACTATTGTTTCGAGTTTCTTTGATTTGCGTATCCACAAGACTAAAAAGTTTTGTCAAAAGGACCTAAACTGTCTAAGGCGAGTTTGGGATTTAAGCGGTCCGTTTGTGACCCCCTTCCTTATCTGGAAGTCTTTTCAGTTACGTGTTATTCGAATCATTAAGACGGAGAACAATAATTCTAAGAAAATTCTATTTTTTTAAAGATTTTGTAAAATAAAAAAAATGCACTATTCACCTAAACAGTACTGTTCACGCGAACAGTACAGCAATGTGTTAAAAAATAAAAAAAATTATATATATATATTTTAGTAACTGTTCATCCGTGAACAGTGATAATAAAGAAAATGGTATGCTGTTCACATGAAGTGTTCAATACTTTTCATGCAAAAATAGTTTTGCTTTCTTATTTCCTACATTTGTTTAATGTTAAAGGTTTGTGTAAAATTTATTCTAAATAATAAACTTACATAGTTATCATTAGAAATTTTTATGACGTTCCAATTTTAAAAAAAAAAATTTAAACAAATAAAATCAAAGTATTTTTATGTTGTAATGATATAAAAAATACTTGGCACGTGGCGCTCACCATTCGACTACTCTCCAATTGATCCCAGGTATGAAATGTAATGTCATGTTTTTAAATATTGCTGCATATTATAAAATGTATAAGCATGGTCACCTCGCATAGTTTAGTTGGCACTTTACCATAACATCATTTATGCACTGAGAACAAAATAATATTGATAATACCAAATTAAGCATAATTGAAATATACTTGTCATGTGATTAGGATGACTAGAAATAGCCCAATGTACCTTCAGCGTGCTGAAATGGCCATTGAGAACTACATAAATTATGAAGTGAGATGGGAGCGAACTTTTGTTGAACATGTTGAAGATTTCCTTTCTAAGTGGGAGCGAGTAAGGTCGTTTGGATATAATGAGGGGACAATCCTTTCGATATATCACCTTATAAGCACTATGCGACATCAATGGAGAGACGTGGCTTATTTCGTGAGGGACAGGATACCGTGAAGATATCATAATTTTATGAAACCATAAACAACAAGCACTAGCGCCCGAACCCGAACCCGAACCGAAGCCAGAGCCGGAGGAAGACCCAGAGGAGGAGATCGAACCAGAGCTGGAAGACCCTGAGCAAGAAGTCCAACCACAAAATTTCATTGATTTGGTTATGGATTCCAAGCCCGAGTCGTGCATTACTTCGGATGATGAAACGGCATAAAGAAAAAGATTCTAGATTAGGGACAAGTGTTATTTATTTGCTTAGGAAAAGTTTGATTATTTATTTATTTATTTGAATTTTTGAAGAGCAAAATTTCTATATGTAAGGATTTGGAAATTATATTAAAATTCTTCGTTATTACAAAGATTATTAATAATATTAGAGTGTTCTACCAATTTTTCCTAAATTAAAATTTTATTTATGTTAAGAAAATGTTAGGACAACAACAAAACCAAGCTACGATCATCAGGGATTTGCTAAGGGCGGTACAAGATTTGAGTTGGCAACAAGCACAGGGTGGTCCCCATGGTACAAACGCTAACAACACCAGCTCAATTGTGGAACAGTTCCGTCGCTACAAACTCCCAACCTTCGATGGCAAGGCAGACCTACTAGCAGCTGAAGAATGGATAAGGCGAATGGAGCGAATCTTCAAACATCTATCTTGCAATAATGCTCAAAAAGTGTTATTTGCAGAATTTATGTTGGTTGACGCGGCAGGCCATTGGTGGGAGTCAGCATCTCGCACTAGAACAGAAGCACAACAACATGCTCTGACTTGGACACAATTTAATGAGGAAGTGATGGGAAAATACTTCCCACAAGCCCTGAGGGATCGCAAGGAGACAGAATTCCTTCAACTCAAGCAGGGAAAGATGAAACTTGAAGATTATGAGAGAAAGTTCGAGCAACTCTCTAGGTACGCACCACACCTAGTAGACACGGAGGTAAAGAAAGCAAGGAGGTTCGAATTGGGATTGCGCCCTGAGATTGGTGGAATAATAGCATCCCACCAATTCACCACCTATAGTCACGTTTTGCAAACTACCCAAGCAATTTCAAATAGGTTGAAAATGGACCAAATTACCCAGCAAGGGGCCGAGTTATCAGGAAAGAGGAAATGGAATGGGTCCAATGAAGGGAAGGGAGAGGAACGGAACAAAAAGGTTAACTTTGAATCAAGTTTTGGACAAGTCATTCCACCCTATCCAAAGTGCAATAAAATGCATAGTGGTGAATGTTTGTTTGGGAAGCATGTGTGCTATCGATGCGGTAAAACAGGGCATATTTCCAAAAATTTCAAAGAAGACCCCTTGAAGAAGAATGATGAACAAGAAAAGAAGGTAAAGGCTCGAGTTTTTGCTTTAGCCCAGGAACGGACAACAGAAGACCCGAACACAGGTAATTTCAAGGACGAAATTATTTTAAGGGGGTGAGATTGTAACATTCCGAAATTTAAAAAAATAATAATAAATTATTATATTAATTTGAAAGTGAGGGATTAAGGTGAAATAAATATTAATATATTATATATTTGGGGACAAGTAATTGGATTTTGATAAAGTAATGATATGTATATCAATATTAAACTCATTTCAAAGGTCGTAATTAATTATAAGTCTATGACCCGAGAAAAGTTATTTTGGATAAGAACGTATTAAGTTATATCCAATTGAAAGAAAACAAGATAAATAGAATTTTATATAGTTATAATCTTATTCTTTTCCTCTTTCTAGAAACGGGTAAGGTTTATATTAAATTATTAATATTTTTTTTATTGGTTTAATATTAATCCTTAGTATGATTAGGCTAAACTTTGGTGATTCAATCTAATTCTACTAATTAAACTCAACCTTATCCCGACTCATGGTACATGTTTTCTAGAATAACTCAACAACTTTTTAGTACTATAAATACTAGGCAAGGATCTCATATTTTACCACGCCAAAAGTATTCACACGTGAAAGAGAGAGAAGAAAGAAAATGAGAGAGAGAAAATGAAGAGAGAGAGAGAGAGAGAGAGAGAGAGAGAGAGAATAACTTTGGAAATATCAAATATTTTAATCACATACTTTCAAGGCGGAGGAAAAAATTTCAACATATTTCAGATTATTTTTTTTTAAAAAAACGAGGCAAGATACATTTATGTGCAAAGTGTTTTAATTTTCCTTATACTCTTATATACAATTAGCATACATGGATTACTAATGGACCTTCGAGTTCTAGAGAAAGAGATAATAATATTTTTACGGGAATTTAAGAGAATCTAAAATGAGCGTGTCACTTGATTACCGAAATACTCCATAAGAGAATAGCGGTATGAAGTGTATAATTTATTTGTTATGTAATAGTGTACAAAAATTGCAAGTATCTTATCAGGTATTTTAAATACTCACTCTTACATTAATTTTACAGGTTAGTTCGGGCCGATTGGAATAGTGGCGAATTGGTAATGCGAGCTGTCAAGTGAATTAAAAATAGAGAAAAAGAAATAATAGGTTTGCCGTTTTTGAAATTTATCAGTTAGTTTAATTTATTCAGAATGTGTTATTTGAATTTGCTAAGAGTTTATGTTTATGTTTAGATACGATTTTCATGTTTTCAAATTTAAATTTATAAGTATTGCAGTTATTGTTTACTAAAGAATTCTATTTTTATATTTTCACATTTAACTTAAGGAAAACTAAGTTTTTCGTAACGTTCCGATATTTATAGTAAAATTGGGGCGTTACACTTCACTCGACGGACATACAGAATTTCATTCAAAATTCTACTCTTAGTTCAACTAGTATACAACAGAGTTTGGGTCATCTCGCTCCAGCTTACAGGAATGGATTTTCTTGACACACATTTTGCCACAAAAACCCTAGAGGCCGACCCAGTGTGAGCGACCATTGGAGTTGTGCATAGGAGATGCACTTGGAGATGTCACACACCATTCGTACCAAACCTGTCATCATTAAATTAAATACGACAATATCAGGTGAAGAATAGACAGTTAAGTAATCCCCAACCCATATTCTCTGTTTTTTACTGTGTTTTTATGCAAGGACATTTCAAAATTAGTTGGATCAAACCCTACTAACCAAAACAAATTAGAGATGATTATCTGACCAGTAAACAGCACCAAGTCTATTTTACTACATAAATATGAATTAAGATGCTATACAAAATACGTTAACCCAGTTAAGTGAGCTACCTTGATAGAACCACAACAACGCCAAAAATGGACCTCCAACGGAGTATTCGGTTTCACACATACTGGCGTCCTCAATGGGAAAAAAATTGGAAACCTGTAGACATCGAACCCAACCAAAATAGAGCAATCATATCTCAAGCACAATAATACTCCAATGCACATTTTCTTTCACGGTGTACTTTATGTACAAGGTTTCTTTACACTTCAATTTCACTTTTGCTTTTTTGGGTGGTTGGGGGAGGGTAGGAGGGTGTCCCATATTTCCATATTCTTTACAATGATATCTTCAATAATGAATGTGGGACCAACGCATAACAAGACAAACTGTACCTACAGATACAATGAGAAGCAGAAAAGAGTGCAAAATTTTACATGATCAGCATTCAACATATAGCATAATCTGGACTTCAGGAAACATTCATGAAGAAAAAACCAAAATAAAATAAAAAATATATAATATATTCTCGTAGAAACTTATGGCTGTACCAGCTGAACATGTTTGGTGTTGACGTTGATGGTTCGATACCAAGATGGACATCTTTGTAAAGTGTTGCATCAAAATAGCCAGCAAATCCTATTAGCCAGGCAGAAATACAAAGTCAAACAAATACATATTTGCAACCGTTTTTAATATATTTGAAATCCTCTGCTTTGATGAAAGGCTCTTTTTACCCATTTTTACTGTGGGTTTAATTTTAGCAAACAAAAATTTGCAACTTAAGTCTCCAAGGGATGGTTCTGAAGTACCCTATCATTCTCTCTTTCTATTTCAAAACTACCTGGGAAATTTAAGCAATAAAAACAGTCAGGCTTTTCGACCACATACCATGAACAATGGCTGACCCAGTATCGGGAGATATATCGAACAGAAGCTTCTTATATCGTTGATTGCTGTTCTTAGTAGAATGCTCTGGATGAATAAATGTAAAGACCTGGTCATGGAAATAATAGAAGGATGAGAATTGCTAGAACTTCCATGCACACTAGACAAAAAGATCTTCCATTCTACAAATATCAACAAGCTTCAACCCAAAAAATAAATAAATAAATAATATATATATGTATGTATGTATGTATGTATGTATGTATGTATGTATGTATATGAGAATTGCTAGAACTTCCATGCACACTAGACAAAAAGATCTTCCATTCTACAAATATCAACAAGTTTCAACCCAAAAAAAAAAAAAAAAACACACACACACACACCCCTATATAGATACATATTTACATATATACATAGATATATAGATACATATATATATCTTACACATTGAGTTGGAGCAAGCCTTGCAATACGGTGCAGCTTAGCAACATAAGCCGTTTCAAAGTGCACAAGATCTTTATGTGACTTGATCTGTAGCATTCCCAAAATAAAGCCATCAAAATGTAAGAGACATGAGTATGAAAAAAGTATGCATGCAAACCAAACATTATGCTGGGCTTGTAAATTAAGAAAGACGGTTTACATCATTGTATAATTTTGAAGCAGTCACAGGTTGAATGAAACTCGTATACCTGAAATGAGCACAGCATAAAGAAATGTGAATAGATAAATGTAAGGTGAACATCAAGACAACTTATAATGGTAAGGTAACCATTGTAAAAGGACGTTCCAGTTCTACTATGCAATCAACATTCTTTGCTTCAAGTTTATTGCTGATAACTCCCAGTATATAATGTCTAGAAATTTTACTCTCACACATTCCAGACTCGTGCTATTCCCAAAGATTCTCCTTGAGAAGCGTCAGAGAAGATAACGTAAGCAGGTGAATACACAAGATGAAAACAACTCCCACCAATAAACTAGGCTATAATGAAATATACATTTTCCAGAGAGTTTTTGGTTTTGCCTGTCAATCCGTATTGGAAATATCATTGACATAACAATGGTGTATTATCTAATCATATTTCACAAAATTACATAAAACAATCACATTTGACAGAATAGTAATAAACCATCAACCTGAAACTATTGAATACTGATGTGTAGCTGCTGTTAGAATTTGATAAGCAATAAACTAGATAACATCAGAGAATTTATGCACTAACAAAGATGGATCTTAAATGCAAAATTCTAAGTAGATTAAACACTCAAGGCCAGAATAACACAGTACCAAAATAGCCTTTATCCAACAGATACTGTTGAACCAAAAGGCAAAGCAAACTTTATCCATCTAATAGCATATAAGCATGCCTATGAACTGCAATCCAGAGACAAGACTAGGCCCATTAGGATGATGGGTACTGTACATTAGAACCATGTAATTAATGGAACCTACAGATCTTGCCAACTGATTGTAACAAATAAATAGTAAGACATCTTTATGGAACAAATACTTACGATGATGGAATTGAGATTCCATCTTCCTTCAAAAACCTCTGAGCTCCATCAAGACACTCAGGTGAGAGCTCATTATCACCGAAAGAACCCAGCAATTCGCTGACCTTAGGTTATCAAAAAGACAAAATACATGATATAATTTCCAGAAGTGTAAATCATAGTTAAATGTAAGAATAATTTTTCACTGGAATTTAGTCCATGATCTTCTGCATACCAATATGTCAGCTTTCTCAGGAGCATTCCATTGACGCATGTCACTAGAAACTATGGCAACAAGCTTTTCCCAGCCTTCTAGCTTCACCAAACTCTGTTTCAGTAAATGTGCATCACTAATAGCATATTATATATTGTGGAAAAAATAAACACAAACTTCAACTCTTAATAGGATAAATTGAAGGAAGATCTGCTGCCAGGAGTTATGGAGCTTAAGCAAAGATATCAAAAGACAAAAGTACAATCAAGAGAGTAGTGTATATGGAAACAGATGGGGAGAAGATCTAATGAAGTATAAAAGCAACTATGGAAGCTAAAAAGATGTTAAAATAGCAATCAAGAGCATATTAACAAGTTCTGAACGTAGATCACCAATAAGTAAGCTGAATTGTAACTAAGAGAATGTAAAACTCAGAAATCGTGTATCCTTCAGCACATAAAAATACAGTTACTCAGCCTACAAATAAAGTGACACTTACATACAAGTACACAACCAAATCATGCAACTTGTTTGCACGTGATAGCATGCCTGACAAGTTAAACTTACATGAAGTGTTACGATTGCATTTGGATTTTTTTCTACAGCAAAAACTTTTATTTTGCGTCCAGTTTCTTCAGCTGCCTATTGATCAGAGGAAAAAGAAAAATAGAATTAAGTGAAGAGTTTAGCACATGCAAAGTTCATATTTTCAGCTAGTTTCCACTTTTTTCCAGGAACAGACCTGCAGTGAAGCTCTAACAAGAGGTCCTCGTCCAGCACCAACAACCATCAATACCTAAAGCAAACGAAAAAGAAAAGAATAAGATAATAATATTTACAGCTTAATACCACCATGATGGTATATTATTGATGTCAAATTACTAAAATCATCATGAAACCAACTTACAGTTATAACTGTAGATGCTTGATCATCAGGAACCCTGTCCAGCAATGCTTTAGAGACTGCTCTCTGATACTGCATATTATGACTCGAAAATTAACATAAAGAAGAAATTGTATATTATAAGTTAGAAGCATGCAAGTATAGAATCTAAACTTCATATTTTTTTTAATTTTCCTTTCCATTTTAGGTTTACTATTGAGCTTCTATGATGGGGCACGTGGAAGGTCCAATCCAAAAGCTTAAGACCGTTAAATTGACCTTAACAACTAAAGTATAAAACGAGATGAACTGAAATTACTAGAAGAATATCTTAGCATTTAGCCACATACAACAGAACATACCTGGATATATTTAGCTGTGTCCTTTTCAAATGTTTCGTATGTTTGGGCTTCTAGATTATCCATAAGAGGCTGCAAAGGGAAGTTCAGAACAAAGGATGCAACAACTCTAGGTGTTAGGGAAAAATCCCACTAAAAAGAATGGAGAAAAAAAATGTGAAGAAATAAATAAAAATGAAGATGAAAATTAAGTTAGACACGACTCACCTGCAAGGGTGATTGTAAGTAATCTCTGTATCCGAGCTGAAAAAAATGCAATTAAGAAGTCAAACATATAAGATGTAAGCAAAGTACAATGCATCATGCAACAGAGGGCAGGGAGGGAAGAGAGAGAAAAGGTGTCCACCTCAAAGCGTTCTTGTTCAGGAAGGGGATCCATCTTTTGATAGAGGTAAGCAAGATAATCCAAGTATGACTTCAAGGGATGTCTCCAACCACCTAATTGGAACAACTAACACTGTCATTATATATCCAGAAAAATCAACAATGAGAGAGAAAGAAATTGAATTTCAAATAACACTGTGATTTTAATTTTACATTCTAGCTCTCACCTTCATTATTATTATCAGCACTACCGCTTGACTCCAAACTCCTCGCCATGGGAGGATTATGAACTGGTTCCCCAGAAATCACTATCTGCAAAATATCAAAGGAAAATGGCATAAATAAAATGAATTTAACACAGATGTCAACAACATGGGTCATTACATTACAATCCATAAAAAAGTGCAATTATAAGGGGAAAAAAAATCGATCAATCAATCAATCAATAGGTAGCATCAATAGAATATATCAATTATAAACTATTATAGTAAAGGTGTAAAAGAAGTTGGAATTTAATTGGACGATGCTCTCAAATGAAATTTTACAATGGGTACCAAATAAAAAAATATTTTGCAGCATAGCAAGTACCAATGCAAGCCAACATTTAAGAAGGGCAGATAATAGCGCTGCAAGGGTTATGCATCATAACTTACCTGAATTGAGTGATTGAAAAATGCAGTTGTTAGTCCCTGGTGACTCCTTGATAGACAAGGATAATGTCGTGCGTTGGTTAAAAAAGTCTGGCAGCAATCCAACATCAAAAAAAAAGGATGCATTAACTTGAAAGTAGAAAGGCAAATCTTGCATCATATAAAGAATAAATAAATAAATTATTAAAGAATAATTTACATTGGTGTCGATTATGGCTGTTCTGACAGGCTCCCCAAACCACCGGCCAAGTGAAGTAGGTGAAGGTAATGTGGACCTAACAAATAATAAGTAAGCTTGTCAGACAACAAACAGAAAGATGTAGCCATTAAACAGACATGCAGATGAAAAAATTCATTATAGATCATAAGATTTATGTATACTCACAGTATATCGAGTGCAACTGACAACTGGCTATGATGTTCACAAAGAAGGCGAAATGAATTCCATAATTCCCATGTATCAGTCTGTCCTTCACCCTGTTATGCAAAAATAGACACACTATGTAACTAAGCAATTATTGAAGGTAATTGTTGAATAATTACCATGCAATACATCTGGAAGTTAAAATATTATTAAGCAATTGACACGAGAGATCAAGCTCCAACACAGGCAATCTCATCCCCTTCTCCCAACAAGAAGACCACTACCGCCACCAACACCAGCAGCAGCAGCAACAACAAGAGGAGATAACAGGTAACGAAATGGATAATAGATTGGATTCTGTTTCATGTGAAAAGAAAGTCTCATGCACTGGTTTGAATGCTCCATTTCTTTCCCCGTTATGGACGAACTATCCTTTCAAACAAGAATCAAAATAAAAAAAAAGGTAAGCATGATTTTGTCCCAATATCATGCTAAGTATGGCTAGGACTTTCAAATCTAAAACTGTCAATTGAAGTCATTCTTCCAATTTTCTCTTAAGAGTTGCAATCACAACAGTTTCATCAGATTTGTTGAAGTTACTCAATGGGGTTGGATCTGAACACCAGATGATTCCATAAATTGAGGACGGAATGGGTGGCTCAAAATAGACATAAAAAACCCAGAAGGGATTTCAAAATAATGTTTTATCTATGCAAAACAAAACTGTGGGGTGTAACTCACCATATGATCAGGGTTCCTGGTCTCATCATCTGACTTCACCAGTGGGATCCTAAGCCACAACTTTAACAAAGAAGTAATTTGTAAGAAAAGATGAAATAGGAGAGACATAAAATACATCTAAATATTACTAGAAAGAAAGAAAAAAGATGGTACCTGCATACTGTTTAGGTTCTGCAGAATTTGATTAACACATCTAGCATAATTAGCACAGGAAGATCCCTTTGGTGTTGGAAGAAGACAGGCCTGCAGAGAAAAACATAGCTTCTTAGGCAACTAAGAGAACGATGGGTGTGACTAACTGGAACATCAATGTGACCCTAGTAAAAGGAGGGACAAGCCTGAGACAAACGAATAACCTATATAAAGGGTCCTCAGTACATACATATACATGAATTGTAGATATGGCAACCAGCTGAATAATTTTAATCAGAATAAATGCAATGTATGTTATACAACAAAAATAAATAAACAAACATTTTCACCTGCAAAGATAGATGAGAGGCCCAAGCTATTTCTTGCTTCAAAGCAATTTCAGAATCCATACGGAGTGTCTCATCTTCAGAATCCAAGTCAATCCATGAGCTAATTTTGCCTATGTAGCAGTTAGATTCATCAGTTAAGCAGTTGCTGTGACAGATATACAGCAGCAAACTAGGTAAAGCTTTCCAGCTAATATCCTCAGTTCACTAATTCCAGCTTCGAGAAAGGCATAAAGTTGTCTTTCGATGTGACATGAAAAAGAAAAGTATATGCAATCTAGACTTCACAAAAACTGCAATGATTTTGAAAGAAAAATAAAAAATCAATTGGCAAATGAAATAAACATTAATTAGGATAAATGGAAGATCTAATGACGCATCAGTTACAAAAAGATAGTATGAAAAACATGTCAAGGATATGTATCAATTATGAAAAAAATGGGCAGAAAGAAAAAGGCACGCACCAACAACATGACTGCTCCATTGTGAAGGGCTCAGAACCAAGTCTGACCCAGCAAATGGCAAGGCACCTGATCCGCCACTATCTTGGTCCATTAAGCTAGGTCTATAGGAGGGATCAATCTGCAACATGATGCAAAAATAAGAACTGAAGGATGCATGAGATGGAAAATAATGAGAATTCGTTTCTTCCAACAAAACCAGAACGTCAGATATCTTCACAGTAATTCTGAGATGCTTAGTACCACTATATTTGTAATTTATGAAATGGTAATAAACAACTCATAGAACAACCTAAAGGACAACCACCCAAGGAAAACAAAATGAAAACACTTCTAAGCATTAAGTTACAGCACCTCATACAGAAAACAAATCACAGAGCTTATCTACATTCAATGTGCCTCCCAAGAGGTAGAAAATAGCTGGTGAAATATGCAATAATAACTAACTTGTTACATTGATTGGCAAAAAGGCGCCATGATCCATACAATGCATGCCAAAGGTGAGTACTTCAAATGGTATTAATTCAATAAATCCATATATGTATTTCTTGCAGTGAACAATATCAATTGGAAGCTCATTCTTAAATTTCTTTTACATTTTATAGTTTTAAAAGCAGAATTTGGGATGAGGTTTTGTATCAATCATTGTACATAACACCCATCTTCACCTTTATTTTATTTTTATTGGCCGAAATAGCATATTTCTTTTAATCATTTAGCTACCTCACTTGACAATTGTGAAATTCATCCAGGGGAGCAAATGAACAATAAATATTTCTCTAAATAATTAATATTACACCCAGCCTGGACTTTGATCAAAGCTTAGAATTGATCCTTTAAACATAAAAGAAGACCTCTTACTTAGGAGATGATTCAGAAATCCATAAGAACCATTTATACTCTCAATAAAGCATTGTTAATACATTTTGGTTTCAAGATGTATAGTCATCTTCTCCCACACCACTCTATCAAGTGACATAGCTCTTGAGAATTATGGAGGAAAAATAAAGACTATTTGGTTATTATTTTATAATCAGCCCTTTATTCTTTACTGAACTTAACTTGATAAGTGATTATTATTTTGATAAGTGGATGATCAACTTTGTCATGTGATTACTAAGTTGACAATTTATTGTGTACTACTTTATATTTCAAGTTATGACTTTCAATTTTGTTAAATTCTTTTTAACATAAATTTTCAAGATGGTTTGTTTACCACGTGAATATTGTTGTGCTTTTCATATTTTTGGCTTTTTTGATTGGTATGTATGAGTTTACATCTCAAAGTTCCGCGAGGCTTTAAGCCGGCCTCATAAAGGTAAAATGTCCAGTACCCATTCACCATTTCTAAATATTGGTTAGCTCAATGACCATTCACATCAAAAGCCATTCAACAAAGGTATGATTGTCGAATTAGCCACAGGCCCCAAATAAAAATTAGCATGTGCAACAATAAAATCATAATTTTATATTAAGCATGATTTAGAAAGGCGGTATTGAGTCACTCATCAATGTGATATCAAATTTTGAACTGAAGTGCACATATTGGTAATGGGCTACTTGAGGCGTGCATTCCCCTATTAAATCATGTGGCCAGACTTATTTTTAAACATAACAAATTTATTGGTTGACATGTTTTGGAAGTCTACTAATTTCTTTATTACATATTAATCAGACAGCTTTGGAAATTACTTATATTATAACTTACCTTAATTCTTTCATTATTTGTTTAATAGCCATAAATAAATAAAAATTTTGAAGTTGAGACAAAAACCTAAAAATACACATAGAACACATGGACTCTTGAATTGCAACACACGGCTTTCATTGACACTTATCTATAATTTTGGGAATTTTATAATTTGTGTATGGTTTAATTCCATTCTTATTATTGTATTTTGGCATTTTGGTTACTCCTAAGTACCCGATTTTTCCTTTTTAAGAGTAGTTCTAAGAAAATCAAGTCAATCAAAGATAAAAATGAAATACAATAAAGGACATATCACAATGCCTAAATAAAAGAATAATAAATAAATAAAAAATAAATCTCATCTAATCCTATTAGAAGAGTCAAAGAGTTTGTAAAAAAGCATCTATTGGGAGAAGCTTTATGATGGCTATCTCTTGTTACTTATTACAATTGAACTACTTTCTCATTAAACGTATAATCAATGCCTTTAACCCCTTAAGCAATAACTTCATGCAAGGGTTTTGATAACGTTGAGGAAAAAAATCTCATATCAGCTAATAATGAAAACAATTGCAACATTTGAGGGCTTGGGCTACTCCCAAAGATGACCTTCTAAGATGAAACCCAAAGATGTTCAGGGTCGCCAAGGTGTTCCAAGTCAAATTTGAATCAAACGATTAATCAGCTAGTCGAGTTGTATTTCCAAATAAGAAAATCAAGTCACAGCACCACAAATGTTTTTACTTTCCAGTAGAAGGGATGAAAACAAAGTATTGATGCCTATTTGGTTGCAGAACTCTCTTGGCTGAACAAGCATGATATGTTTTTATCTTTCACCTTTTCATTCAGCATCTGAAAAAGAATTTATTGAAAATGATTGACACAAAATTGATTGGGCATGAACAAAAAGACTTAATCTGTAAGGATTCTTCTCATTTGTCAGTCAAAGTGCTGCTCTGCAACAAATTCAGGATCTTGTAGGATTGATTTCACAATCATAATATCTAACTCAGAACTTGAGTACAAGAGAGTATGAGGTAAAGTTGATGGTTCATAGGCTCATGAATAGATCAGTCGAAAACCTCTGATTTTTTATTCACTTTAGGATTTATCATTTCATGCTTCAACATAATACTGTTGCAATTAATACACGTTAATTAATATTAAATGTCACAGAGAATAAGAGAAAAATTCTACTCTCTGTAGTCAAAATTCGACTACACGATCATATACACATATTTATAAATGAGAAATGAAATGTAGTGCCAATGGCCCAAGTGATAGTAATCACGTATATCATAAGTACTATAAGTACAATTTTGCATATTCAATGCACAAATGGCCCTTAAGCACACGAAGATATAGTGACTTGCTGACCATCCACACTTGGAATCTACTACGTCATTGGCTAATTGGTAACCTTCAATTACTGAGTGAATGCACAAACCCAAGGTTCAATCATTCAATGCATGGAGCAAAATGTACAAAGTAATGCTAAGGTAATTGGTCATCTTTAATTATCCAGTGAATGCACAAAAATAAGGTTCAATCACTCGACAGATGATGCAAATGTACAACACCACCACTATGCAATGTCTCAATTATCATTTACAAAGTGATAAACTTAATGACAAATCTGTTGTTGTTAATTAGTCTTAGAATAAAGCCCAAAAAACTAAAAAAAATTTCAAAGTACAGTGCAAGAAAATACTTGGATGTCATACAGCATGTCAGCACGAAATAATTAGCAAGGTAAAACATGCACAAGTACAACATTTGCATCAAGAAGTACAAACCCAAAAGAAATTCACACATAAGACACATTGTAAGCCAAAAAGTACAACCTTTAAAGCCTAGAGCTTAACATGAGAAAATCAAGCGATACAGATGCATGAACATAACTAGTAAAAAGCAAGGTACAACCGTACAAGAACAATTACCATGTCAAACAGAATACTGGAAATGGAAATGGATATGGATATGGATATGAATATGAATATGAATATGAATATGAATAAAATACAGCAAAAAAAAATTACAATAACTGAGAAAAATACGAACCAAAGGGGCGACAAGAAAATCAAAACCGCCATGAATGTTGAAGGAGAGAAGGTGAGGCATGTCATCGTTAAATTCTGTCTCCACTCCACAGTATCGAGACTCGCTCTTGTCCCCTGCCCTCTCTCCCAGCGGCATTTTCTCTCTCTACTGATATTTGCAGGGTGAAGCAAGAGTGTGGAGGGTTTTGGAAGGGTTTGTGGTGCGGGTGGCTAGGGTTTATGGGTTTGACCAATTGGGGTTTGCGCAAGATAAAAATTAAATTAAATTTTAATTTAAGTTAAAGTGAACCATTAATTTTATCCATAATAAAGATAAAGTAAATTTTAAATAAATATTAAATAAACAATTAAATAATTTAAATACACATTTAAATATTAAATAGATAATTTAAATGAACAATTTAAATAAATAATTAACAATGAAATATTCGATAAACAATTTAAATAAGTAAATAAACAATTTAATTTTCAAATATTATGCTTTATCCATAGCCTCTTACACAAGGTCCATACATTTTAAATTTTACAGAATTGATTATCATTTAAACGTCGCTTTGAAACAGATTCCTGACAAAGTCAACTTCACATTAGTCCTAGATTTGTTGGATAAGGAACACGCAGACCTGTTACGTTGATTCTGCTTACGACGGTAACTCTAGTACAGTTAGGAGACGCATTCAGGGAATGCGATGATATGTCTAACAATTTGAAGTTGGGAACGATGTGTATTCTAGAGAGCATACTGAGATGTTATCACAAGAAGACGTCAATCGACATCTTTTCATTTGGAGGTTGTTGATGACATTGACACATTCAACAACTATTTATGGGGACAGAGATAACAGTTATCAGCTCTCATCGACGATCCTGAGGTACGTATTATTCATTTGTGATTTATGTTGTACGTCATTTCGAAATTTCAATACATGGTCATTAACTCGATGAAATGTAAATATGTCAGTTTGAAGTACTCATTGAACTGACACCGTTGATCGAGGAGGAGGGTCAGAGTTATATTTGATGAGATACAGCCGACAAGCAATGAGGTCCCAAACAATGACAGAGAGGGTAGCGAAGATGGTGACAGGGAGGGTGGCGTGGAGGGGGTGAGTGTACACAGATATTTCATTAAAATCGTTATGAATGTCAATAGGGATGGGAGAGGTGCCAGTAGAGAGGAACAAAATAATTGTAATAATTGTATTTATGAAATAACTGTATATATTTTTTTATTTATGAAATAATAATTATATTGTAAAATTTATTTAAATAAGGTAATGAAATATTAAATACA
This sequence comes from Olea europaea var. sylvestris, assembly GCF_002742605.1. NCBI lineage: Eukaryota > Viridiplantae > Streptophyta > Magnoliopsida > Lamiales > Oleaceae > Olea > Olea europaea. The sequence goes on from NW_019227980.1 coordinate 40,324, forward strand.
TAATACACACAACCAATTAAGATAATTTATAAATGAAATATCTAAATAAGAAAATAAATTAAATATTATTTTTTTATTTAGGGGGCGTTTGTTTCTTAGTTTTGTAAGAATAAGAATGAAAAATATAGCCGTTATGGACCCCGCACAAGAGATAAAAATTCAAATTTGGTAGCTTTATGTAATGGATAGCGGTCATATTTTTCATTTTAATGGGGAAAGAATGAAAACCAAATGGGGGCTTAATATACGTAACTATGCTGGAGATGACCCCCAACTTGACAGACAATGTCGCAACTTTGGATGACGTGACAATTATGCCGGAAATGGCAATGGAAGCGACACCCTGTAAGAACATGTTTTGAAGTGCCAGAGCAAATGGTTAGTAAGAGGATTAGATTGCTGTCACAACACATTGTTTCTCCATACATGATTGAGGCAAAGAAGAGAACATCCGTCGACAGTACGTTGCCCAACCTCTTCCGTTAAATTGAGTCAGGGTGATTGTGGAATATTAGCATTGAAGTTAGGGTTATAAATGAATCGGATATATGGATCGGATCTGCTCAAATCCGATCTGATCCATTAAGAATAATTATCCTATCCAATCCGATCCAATCCAATAATCCGACGGATATTTGAATGTTAAATCCATATCCGATTTATTATGTTATCGGATATCCAATCCGATAATCCTATCGGAAATTGAAAAAATTAGAATAAATAAAAATTTATTTTTCATTGAAAATCATAGACTCAACAAGATTTTAATTATTTTTTTTATTTTAAAAAATATTTGAACTATATTGATGGGCTCACTTATTATATTAGAAAGCCCAAATCAATTTTTTTTTTCAATTCAAGTGATACTCTTTTAACTCATTTTTAAAGGAAACTCCTCTTGAAATATTTTAGTGATAACGGATCGGATTAACCTATATTTATATTTTATTCATTTAGTTACTCGAGTATTGGATTAGAATCTCGATTGGATTATCGGATTAAGACCCTAAATCCATCTCCCATTAATTTCATCGGATTCAGATCAAAATCCAATCCGTTGATTCATTTAGTTAACAGATTATCGGATTCGAATCTCGATTGGATTATCGAATTGAGACCCTAAATCTATCTCCCATTAATTTCATCAGATCCAAATCGGATTTGGATTAAAATCCAATCCATTGACAACTCTAATTGAAGTACATAAAATTTTTAGCATCGAACGTGACGTAGAGTTGATAAACTAAACACACATTAAAACGTAAGCATTTTTTTAAATGTAAGCATTCTTTTATGTACATTGTGATCCATAGTTGTAATAATTTAAATTGTAAGCATTTTTTTTAAACATTTGTAATACTTTAGTTTTTATGTAATTGTATAATAAATAATTAATTACTCTTAATTACATATATCACACACTATAAATAAAGAAAATTGAGGGAATCATTAACATACTATAAATAGAGAGTACATACGATTTAAGTAGATATTACATATTCGTCGGGTCAATTTTCATGTAATTAATAATACCACTATAAATAGAGAAAATTGAGGAAATCAATAGCATACTATAAATAGAAAATACATACGATTTAAATAGATATTACACATTCGTTGGATAGAGAATAAAATAATATAATCGGGAACTCCCACTCGACTTCATTTGGTAGAGGAAATATAATTTCGACATTTTTGAATAATGTTCGATGTCTTGAAAATGTGATCGTGCTTAATGTTCGACTCCCAACTCTGCTAGATATTCTCATGCACCGTATGATTTATGTTCTAATTAAATATTAAATAAATAATATACATAATCAATTAAGAAAATTAATTAATCATATATTTAAAGAATAAATTAAATTAAATACTAATTTTCTATTCGAATAAGTGATTAAATAAATAGTTTAATGAAGTAATAAAATTTAAATAAACAATATACATAACTAATTAAGATAATTAATTAATGAAATATTTAAAGAAGAAATTAAATTAAATATTAATTTTTTATTTGATTAAGTGTTTAAAATAAATAATTACATAAAGTAACTAATTAAGGTAATTAATAAAGAAATATTTAATGAGAAATCAAATTAAATATTGAATAATTTTACGTGTATTAATTTATAAGGATGTATGAAATTCGATGAGTGGCAGATCGAAAAAATTGTTTTTAACTCTCCAATAATATTATACCACTTGTACATTATGGTATAATGTTTTTATTTAAATAAGTAATTAAAATAAAGTAAGTAAATATTAATTACAAATAATATACATAACCAATTAAGATAATTAATTACTGAAATATTTAAATAATTAATCAATATTTTAAAATTAATTTTTTTATTCAAATAAGTTATTAAAATAATAATTAAATAAGGTAATGAAATATTAAATACATAATATACACAACCAATTAGGATAATTTATAAATGAAATATCTAAATAAGAAATTAAATTAAATTAAATATTAATTTTTTTATTTAATTAAGTGATTAAGTCCCCTTTTGGTAGTCATTAATTGTCAAAATGCATCTCTTCTATCAAATCAATGGGGGGTCAATCTCATATTTTATTCTTCAATTCAAATTCAAAATGGTTGAATTCTCATCTCTGCCCTTGTTTGTCCCTACTTTAAATTGTTTCTACACACGCACCGATTCCATCAATATGACAAAGACGAGGATGAGAAATATTTTTTCGCCAACACTCCAAAAGAAAATGGTTAGATTTAATAAATTAAATAAAATTAAAATTTGTCGAAACGTTCTAATTATTGCAAGACAACAAGTCACAATATTGATGTGTAAAGAAACCATTGATATATATATCCGAATGTGTAAAAAAAGTTCACAACATAACAACGAAAGAATATATTCCCATACAAAATCCATCCAAACCATTCACTCAAATATTCATAACACAACAAATTTGTTACTGACATTCAAACCTCTCCACACAATGAACAAGGACTTGTCATATGCATGCACACTTTTTAAGTAGAGGCTCCTTCTCATAATCACTCATTATCCTCGCATTCACCCTCCACACTTTTTAATTACAGTCTCATTTGCAACATTCATTTTGCAAGACATTTACTTGAAAAGTTTCTCACACATTTACTCCAAAAAAGTACTCATTGGACCAAAAAAGGTAAGCAAACCAAAATTTTATTCAAGATTTTTGCTAATTAATAGTAAGTTGTCAAAGAAAAAAATGTGTTCGTGACACGAGAATATAATTTTATTGAAAAAAATCGTTTCAGACGACGCAAGTGTCGCTGCGTCTCCGTGACACACACGAAGAATGTCTCCGTGACAGTGTCACAGATTGTGACATTGCATGGAGAAATATTTGTTGTTCTTTTTTTCTATTTTATTGTTTTCAGGTTTTAGGATGTGATTTTTTTAAACAAAATTAGATTTGTTTTAAAATATTATTTACGATCAATTTTACATTTTTTTTACGTTCATTTTGTATATTGGATTTTTTTAAACAAAATAATATATTTGTTTGAGACTATTTATTATTGTGTAATTTACGCATATGTCTTTAGAATACGTTTTCTCTCCAGATCAATGGTTTTCTGTACCATCGTCCAGTATCCAAATCGTGAATACATTAAAGATTTTGTATAATTCATAGATGTCGATCAACAATGTTATTTACTGTGTAATAATTTTTGTGAATTTGTTTACAGAGTTATATTCAGGGGACAAGAAAAACAATTTAATAGTAATTTGGTACATGAATTTATAATGCGAATTGTACATTGTGGCAAAAATAATGAATTTTGGATACAGTTAGATGACCATGTTGCCAAATTCGGCATGCAAGAATTATGCCTAATTACTGGACTATCTTGTCATGAACCATCCATTGAAATTGACTATAATAACGATCGTCTTAAATATCAATATTTTAATGGGGTAAAAAGAATTAGCAATAGAATGCTTTTTGAAACTTTCCATATGTGTGACGTCGAAGAAGATAAATTTAAGTTGGGACTAGTTATGCTGGTGGAGTTTGTGTTGAAACCGACTTCAAGACAAATTAATTATAGAACTTTGGGCATAGTTGAATATCTTGATGAGTTCCTTACATATCCATGGGGCCATAACGCATATTTCGTTTTGTTAAATTTGTTAAAAGAGTCGCAATTTGAATGAATAGTAATGATGCAATAGAACCAACAAACAGAATGTAAGTATGCTGTATAAGACTATCCACTTGCATTTCAGGTATGTTGTTCATATTCTAATTGTTTACGTATTTCATATAATTTCTTTGTAAAAAAATATATTATATACATCGACATTTATCAGTAATTATGTTGCAGTATTGGATATATGAAGCATTTTCACAGATCGAGCAAAAGTTTGGACGTCGTAGGTATAAAACGACACAGAGTCCACGAATGTACAAGTGAAGGCCTAATACAATACTAAAGGAAGCAATTGTTAAAGAATTTTTGGATACTGAAGAGGTATGAATTTTTTAATTCTAACGTCGAATGATGTTTGTATTAAATTGGTAAAACTTGATATTCAAAAATTTGATGAGACGAACTTGTTTACGATGATTACAGATAGAAGTCATTGCAGTGCTGCAATCTACGGAAGAAGAATTAGAAATACCGTGGTACTCAAATTTGTCACTGCCAGATAACAATGAACACATTATATTAGATGCTATTGTCAATGGAGAATTGGAGAATGTAGCACAACCAATACCTAGGGATGGCAATCAGGCTTGCCGGCTCGGGCCGCCCATGGCTCGGCTCGGGGTTCGGTAGACCCGAGCCCCATTTTTTTGGGGACATGGGATTTGCCCGAGCCGGCCCGTGAGCTCGCAAGCTTTTTTAAAAAAATAAATAAATTTTTGAGGCTTAAGCCCGAGCAAAAGCTCGGGCTGAGCATTTTCTTTTTGGCTCGGCCCGGTTCGAGCCCACAAAAAAGCTCGACCATTTTAACCGGGACGAGCCCGTGCCGAAATATTAGGCTCGTGAGTCGGCTCGTTTACATCCCTACCAATACCGGGTCACATCCGTGCGCAACAAACCACAAGTCATGGTACATCGAGAACTTCAATTGGAATTGGGCCTAGTTTTGCTTCTGGTACCTCAAGATATGTAACTGAAGACCGTTTGGAAGAAATGTTGGGTATGTACAGGCAGCATCAGATATGTCCGATTTATGTGGCAACTTGAAGGCAGACTTTGTTGAAGAACCAAGAGCCCTAAACCATGCGATCCTTAAAAACCAAAAGCTGCCGTTCGAAAAACAGAACAAATCGTTGCAAGATTACATGCAACATGGTATACATTCATACATGGATAATTCTCTATCTAGTTTGTTTCACAGTCATATGGCCCAGGAATCACAAATACAATAAGCCCATTATTAGGCAGTTTTGCAAAGACAAGAATAATTATTCCAACAGTAACAAGAGCACATGTGGTGTTATGTTGATACCAATTTATGTTCCGTGAGATCATACATTGACGAACATAATGAGAATATGTAGAACAGATTATCTAACTGGGAATCGAACGTGGAAGCAATTATAGATTCCATGCAACAAGATGTCTCTCCTCATGCAAGTCAAAATCCTACTGATCACCAATAGGAGACGTCAACGTCTCAACAAATCAAACATGTTGAAAGGTGGAGAAGAGAAAGGGAAAAGGAAAGGAAATACACACAGTCTTCGTTATTGACAGATCGTCCCTTAGAAGACTACGACATGAAAAAGTACAAGACAATTAGAAATTTCATAGCGACATATGAACCAGGGCAACAAAATTTACTCATTCTTACTAGTTCGACTGCTAAACATCATTACTGCAATGCCAGAAATTCTGTGTTGATCTATTTGATACTAATGTCAATTATGTTATACAGTGCATATTTGGACGATGACAGTGGGAATATCTACGGAATAGACATACTGAGAACATTAATGGATCCAACAAAAGATCTGAATATTGTGGTACGGGAATGTTAGCAACCACAATCAATTTGATTTCGTAATTAATATGTATAACATATGTTACATGTGTTTATTTCATTAGCATATCGAGTGGAGCTGAAGTTATTGAAGTGGCGTATGAATGAAATTAGTACTATTATCGATAAACAATATGCAATTTTCGACTTTCAATTCGAAGAGAAATGTTCTCGTCACATGAGGTGGCAATTGGACTTTTGAATGGGAAACCAGAGAGGTGAACCAGATGGAACTCGCCTACAAGACTATGTCAACGGTAGATTGCCTGTAAATAGTCGTCCGTGGATGGGGTGCAAGTATTTATTAATTCCAAACTCATATTCAGGCAATAAATGTTATCTTTTCATGGTCAATATTCCTGATTGAAAATTTCAGATATACGACTACAGCAATAATGTTCACACACCAGATGTAATCAAGGCACATGCAAAAGCAACATGCACTATGGTTCAAGAATTATTGCAGTGTTCACCCCTTTCCACCAGACGAGACATAGATAAACATAGCAATGAACGAATGAAGTAGGAGATTATACCTTATCTACCATGTCCAAATAATGGGTGAACATTTCAACTCTTCTTATTTATTATCATTGTTAAGTTCTTGTATATGGAACACTAGACTAACGTACAAGCATTTCTTGTACAGGTCAAATTGTATAATGTTTGTACTCAAATATATAGAATGCTTCGTTCTAGGGCATCCGATAGAAACAGTTTCAGTGGACAGGATGTCACTATACAGACGAAAGATTACGATGGATCTTTGTCAGAACGAGTACTTTTTTCATCCTAAACAGTGAAAAAGACGTCGTGGCTAGCTGCACTTTGATTATGTGATCGTTAATTTTTTTTAGCAACAGTGTCCAAGAATAGTCGTTCATTGCTATATGTATGTGTTTTCATGCTCGTACTGTCATTCAAGACAAATATAATGTGAACTGTCAAGACATGTAGGTATGTAATCTCGAGAACTATACGACAAATGTACAGAAATAATGTACGTCCTGGTTATACACATTTTGCCGTATTTGAATATAATCACGCTTCGTTATCATGTGAATATTTTTGTTTAAAATACAATTTTTTATTTTAACTATGTTTTACATTGACTGTACACAAAAACTGCGAGACATATGATTTAATTGATTGTAAACTGAAGGAATTTAATTTTTGATAGTATCTAATCATAATGGGGATGTGCTTCTTTGTAATTGTACAGGGAAATCATGAATAATTAAGGAATGTTATGAAAAAGTTGAGAGCTTTGTTTATTATTGATATAAGATTTTATCTCTAGTTATTATGTAATGCCCTGTCTTACAATTTCTTTTCAACGTAGTTATTGAAATTCTGTAGTGGTTTTAGATAGATAATGCAGTGATCAAAGTTCACTTCTATTCTTTGTAAGGTCGTTAAATTAATTTTTGCTCTGACAGTCTATTAACATTTTTGTTGTTGACATAATGATAACAAATACAGTTTGCTTGTCAAAATGGATGTCCAACTTTAGTAAATGTTTGAAAATGTAATGCTGGATGTAACGGTAATTTTTTTCATTAAAATACACGGACAATGTGGCACAAATAGACGCTTTATCTACGCACTGAAATATCGAGATAACAATGGCGAAAAAATTAAAACCGCACATAAATATTTCCAATGAGTGCAAAACGCAAATTAGCGTGGATGCTACGTTTAGACAAAAGGGTACCTTTGCCCGCAACAATAGGAGAGAAAACGAAAAATAGTTTCGCGACTACAACGTTGAATTTCTAACACACCGGATCCCAATCACGACTGATGTGCCATGTAGTCCCGAAGTATGTCCCAATGACTCAACTACAAGTTTGGTACATTCATTTCAGCCTGCATCTCGTCATCTGCATTTTGCAGCTCCACCTCTGCTGCATCTTCATCTTCCTCTGCTCTCGTGAACGCCTCGTCCACCACTCCTACTCGTCGGAGGAAATTATGTATGCCCATCGTGGCCACGACAATGGCAACTTGCGTTCGGAACGGGTAGCTACGCATGCGGTTCAATATTTTCCATCTTTCTTTCTACACACCAAACGCATGTTCGATGACATTTCTATAGGATGAGTGTCTAAAGTTAAACTTCTCCCGACCGTTACGAAATCGATGACGCCATCCCATTCGCTCATCGCGAAACTGTTGGAAGTAATACAGTATGTTCGAACCTTTGTACGGGGCCATATACCCGGGCCGATGAGCAAGTCCTCAATCCACCAGATAGTACTTCTCGGGACCTAGGAGCGGGAAATGAATGTCCGGCGAGTGGATGGCATGCACAAGTAGTCGATTATCGTGCGTATTCCCAGTTTACCCTGCTAGCACAAATGTGAAACATAAATTGAAATCGCATACGACGGACACATTTTGGATCGGAACTCCTTTTCGTCCTATGAAGTGTACACACTCGTTACGCGGTAGTATCGCTCTGACATGGGTCCCGTCTATAGCACCAATGCAGTCTTCGAACAATGGGTGCTTGTGCAAGTCGGGCCTATGTGGCAACAAACCTTTGTTGTAGTTCTGACTCGATCGTATCAAACGCGCCGACAGTGACATGACCGCGCGTAGGACCTCTTTTACATAGTGACATACGATTTGTAGCGAGTGGTTGAATAACGTATTCACCTGACGATATCCCATCCTATGCGCTAATATGTATAGGAACATGCCGACTTGCTCGTAAATGTCAACCTGCTGACTACTGCGCAGGCCATGCTCGTCCCGCAAAATATGTGCAAAATGTCGCAGCATCGGGGGATACATACGAAATTCTTGAAAGCACATCTGTCCATTCTCGCTCATTGCCTTTAGCATGAATATGTGACCGTTCCTTGCGAATGGAAATCAATGGATACGACGCCGCTGCGTGCGATAGTACTCATGTACATCACTCCCGACGATTCTGTAATACGAAACCCATGCCGTTGCATCTACTGCCAAAGAAGCTAGGAAAAGGTCATTGTCTAGTTTGTCCTCAGCCTCGAAATGTGGCTGCAGAACGCAGTTGAAGTTACGATCATTCGCAAGGCCAAACATCTGGAACAATGTCAAAAGGAAAGCGTGTGTGATTTAAGCAGTTGTAAGTACTGTGGCCTCCTCACAGCACCTTCAAAGCTCCTCACATTGCTCCATCTCACTTGATTCGTATTATTTTATAGAGCCTGTGCATTCCCAGTACCGTATCACATGCGCCTATTCCCTGGTGCTTGCAATTTTAACACACAGCGCTACTACTTTTTTTTATCTAGGAAAAGTGACTCGGGAACTGTGCAGCATGGTGGAATCTGATTCTTGCTTAAGCTGAGATGTGACATGTGCACAAATTGATAGAACAATGGTGTCTGCAAAATTATTCTAATCTTCCTCCAACATTAGAGACAATATCGTGCACACATCCTAATGCTATTGCCCTTATTAATGGTCAAGCTGAAAAATAAACTACTTGAATTATTATACTAACATGGCAAAGTCACTTCCATCTGAGCACTCACTGTACCAAAGGAGAATCCAATGATTCACCAGTTTCAGATATGAAGATAAATAAAATTTCTTAGGTAACCTCCTATATACATATAATTGTAATTAGATACATGTTGATAAATGACATACTATGAACTTCATGCAAATTTACATATTTGTTCACGAAACAGAGTGAAATAAAATCAGGAATCAATGTATTAGTACCGTTGAACACACAACCAAAATAATATAAACAAATCAAAACACTTGAAGTGCGGGAAAATTAAAGCAATCTACCACATGTTACAGACACTTTTACCTTATACCAAAATGTTGTTAAAGTTTAAGCTCTTAGCAATATTTTTGGGAAAAGCATGGTCATGCGTTGGAAGACAAAAATTAATAGAAAGACATATGTCTTAAACACAAATTGTTCAATTTACATCAGTTTGACAAATTTGGCTGGGTAGGGGAAACTTTGGAACATGACGACCTATGCAAGGGCAATTAGGCAACGAAGTTGTTCATGAAAAGCGTTGTTTTTTATTTTTTGTTGCCTTAATTGAGTGCCAAACGCGGGAATAGATTCACCAGCATGTACCAGATTTGAAGTCATAATGAACAAGTGGATAATAGTGTATGAGAATATTACAACAACTTGTGTACAGATAGGTCTCGGCAATGTAAAAGATATTAAAAAAACACAATCACTGCCAAAATTACTTTCCCCGGTAGTTGAAAATCCACTGGATCTACTCAAATTTTTCGTCTGCGTCTCTTATGACGACGAGCATGTCATGATACTGCTTATGGGCCAAAAGCTGGCATGCATAAAAGTAAAGAGGTGTACGCCGTTCGAGCCGGCCTGTCGCTACAACACAGTTCGCGTCAGCGCTTTCATTTGAAGCCATCATCATATGAAACTTCGGCGCCACTTCCTTCGCCGCACTGGTGGCGTGGTCTACTAAGAAGGACATTTCACAAGCGGACATCTTTTTTTTCCTACCCCTCCGCTGCCCGCTGGAAGACTTCATTTATTGCAGCCTAGGGTGCTAGAAACGTTTTTGTGGGCACGGACCACCGTCTGTTCGACCTTGTCACTCGAACCACTGCTCTCGTCGTCCATCGGGATTGCATCCCTATTGTCCTCGAGCGCACTATCTTTGCATAGACTAAGTCCTGCTCTGCACAACTTCGTTGGAGTGATAGCGTACTTGTCTGCATCGTAGTTGTCGTCAAATAGTTGACGGTATTTTATGTAAATCTCGTTGACGTCTCTGCCCTTGAAGTCTTTACAGACCACGTTCTCCTACATAAATCGGGACCCACAATGAGAGTACCAGAGGGAAATGCAATTCGAAATGTATCAAAAATATTGAGTACGAAGTAAATGACATGAGCAAGTCAGTTCATAGACATGAGATGAACACTTTAAATAAAGAGACATTACCCAGAAACCAAGTAAAAAGGGAAAGAATGTCAATTTTAGTTGGAATCCAGCAAATTCATATTTTCTTCCCGCTATCTTCCATTGAAACAAGCTGAGCATTAATGAGACACTGAAACTTGTAGTAATACTATTCTACACCAAACTATAGGTATACCCATCTCTGATGATGAAGCAAGTCTCAGATACTAAAGTCTCATACAATAAAAAATCAACGACTGATAGTATAACAACATCTATTCTGCGAAATTTGAATAACGTATCTTCTCCCTTAATGCAACCGTCAGCTTAAATTTTAAATTTAACCATAGACCTTAAAGAGGTACTTTATCACATTTCTTGTTAATCACACACGTCAGTCACCTGTCAACATTGTTGGAGGAAATTCTTGCTCGTCCATTCAACTTATTACTTGACATGAACATGAAATAAAGACCCCAAAAGGAAAAAAACTTTATGATAACTGGAACAAAAGCCAAAATTAATATTTCGATTTATGGGTTGTACACATGAATTTGTATTCCTAGAAGCAGCACAAAGCATTCACATTGTGAGACAAAACAAGTTCAGTGAAAATGACATATAACGAACACCAGACGTTTGATGCTAGTCTGGGCATTAACGTAATGAACAATGTTTTCATCTACACTCACAATACTTGCCATCAAAACAGAGAAAATTGAACATGAGTAAAAGGTTAAGTAAGAACTATAATAAAGTTGTTTGTACAATACAATTCAGTTTTCAGACTAAGATGTCTGATACAAATGTAAAGACACAACAATGCATCGGAAAGGCAGTAAGTGGGCGCACTAATCGCACTTGCAGGTAAATGGGTTGTTGAGAAATTAGGAATCCATTACCTTAATCTTCCAGTTCCACTGTTCTTTAGAAGCAACTATTCGGCTGGTAGCGTCGTTATACTCAATCCTGTTGCTATTGACAACCTCTGATAGACGCTTGTATGTTCGGCACATTGAATCCCAATGATTTCCTAGCTGTTGCCAGCTCCAGTTATGGCCGATCACTGAGTTGAAGAGTGAGCCAACCCATTCCCAACTATGTTTGGTGAAATATTTCCCGTTCCGGTGGCCCTCGACTATGGCGGTCTCGTACTCCGCAATGAAGGCTCGGTTGGCATCTGGGCTCCAGCGAGCATATGACTTCGCGGCCGGCTGTCGTGACGTCCTCGTCGCAGGGTAGGAAGGTCCTCCAACAAGGTGTCCTGCCTGGGAAGTGGAGGAATTGGTTAGCAGCGACGAAAATTGGGGGAAAGTGGAGGAGGGAAGGAGATTGCAGTATTCGTACCTGTTTCTTAGCGTGATCCATTGTTTGTCACTGGTGCTGTGTCGTTCTGGCGTCATCGTGCAATTGGGAACTGACAGGAACTGGTAACGATTGCTATTGGACGTGTTCACGGTATGGGAAGGTGAAAGATCAAGGGCAGTGCACAGGTTCTTTAAATATTCGGCTAGTGTTTTGGGTAGGTAGACTGTTGTCGGGTTCGGAGCTGAAGGTTGGAGCAAAAAAGTGTCGGTGGGAGGGGCATTGTGAGGGAAAAAAAGAAAAATTTATGTACTTTTTTTATGCATGGGATTGTCAGAAAAGTGGGTGGCAAGAAAAGATAAAAATTTATCTACCTTTTTATGCATGCATGGAGTTGTTAGACAAGTGGATGACAAAAGGGAGGGGCATTGTGAGGGAAAGAGAAAAAATAATGTACTGTATAATTACGCAGGGCTTGCCAGATAAATTGGTGGCAACATTTGAATAATTAATTTTGGGTAGGTGAAAATGGCTACCAAACAGCCTCTAAATAAATAACTAAACAAAGTAATTAGATATTAAATAAAGAATATATATATATAATTAATTAATGAAATATTTAAATAAAAAATTAAAATAAATATTAATTCTTTTATTTAAATAAGTGATTAAATAAATAATTAAATAAAGTAATTAATTTTTAAATGCATAANTATCTAAATATTAAATTAAATTAAATATTAATTTTCTTATTTAATTAAGTGATTAAATAAATAATTAAACAATAAATAAATAACATACATAACTGATTAAGACAATTAAATAAAGAAATATTTAAATAAGAAATTAAAATAAAAAATTAATTTTTTTATTTATATAGTGATTAAATTAAAATAATTAAATATTAAATAAACAATATACTAACCAATTAAGGTAATAGGAATAAAGAATATTTGAATGAGAAGCCAAATTAAATATTAATTTTTTCATTTGAGTAAGTGTTTAAAATAAATAATTAAATAAGGGTCAATTAAGATAATTAATTAATGAAATATTAAAAAGAGTAACCAAATTAAATATTAATTTTTTTATTTGGGTAAGTGTTTAAAATAAATAATTAAATACACATAATCAGTTAAGATAATTAATTAATTAAATATTTAAATGAGAAATCAAAGTAAATATTAATTTTTTATTTAAAAAAGTGATTAAATAAATAACTAAATAAAGGAATTAAATATTAAGCCCTTGTTCGAGTCATGTTATATTCCTAAGAATATATTTTTAATAGTGTATTAATGGTAAATGTGTGATTAAAAAATAAAGAAATTTTTTTATTTACTTGTAATATTATTTTATTGAAGAATGTGTAGTTGAAATTATGTCAAATCACTGTTTAAAAATATATACTTTTTGAAAAATGTGGCTCAAACATAGCTTTATAAATAATATACTAACCGATTAAGATAATTAATTAATGAAATATTCAAACAAGAAAGTAAATTAAATATTAATTTTTTTATTTGAGTAAGTGTTTAAAATAAATAATTAAATAAAGTAATTAAATATAAAGTGAAATGTGTTTGGTTTTTTAAGTTGTAACTTAAGAGTATTTTTGTTGTTTTAAACAAAATTCTATCTTTATAATTGTATAAACTATTTAATGATATTTTTGTCTTTTACTCAACAAAAGGCCATTTTGACGGTTGACAATTTTTTTTTGTTAAACTGAAAAAATGGCAATTTGACTTGGTCGATCTTTAAAATATCCCGAAATATGTTAAGTTTTCCTTATCTATAATGCTAGCTTAATATTTCATACCTAATCCTATTAGATACACTCAAAATCAATTAATCTAATTAATTCATTTCAATCTACAATAGTTAAATCAAAATTGGGTCTAGTACATTACTCCAACACTTGTTGATGTCCCCGTCTCGCTTTGAAGCATATTGAAAGAACTGACATAGCCAAGTTCTCTGTCGAAGGATCATCGTGACTGGTTGGGATAAGAGAAAAGATAAATTGGATATTAAATGAGTGCAATTATTTTAAGTAGACCATATTTTATTTTATTTTGATGATCGCTACATGATATTTTGATCCGTAAATCATTATTCAAGCATGGATTCAGGTCTGGTTGGTTGAATGCCAGAAGAATCAATATCCTTTTTCTTGGTCGAAGAAGATCGAGCTTTCTTCATATTCTTAGTTGATTGTGATTATTTGCATTGCCACTAGGATTTGCCTCTAATAGTTGATAATGGTTGCATATTTGACTATTTTATTCATGTAATCTATAATTAAAGTCACAGAAATAAAATATAATCAAGATTCTGGACCGATTAGAAAGTTGGGTTTTTAATTATTATTATTAGAGAAGAATGTTATTATCCAAAGGACACGTTATCAATGGAGCATTTTACACATAAGGGAACAATTTTTCATTTTTTATTCATTCAATTATGATCACAAAGAAGCACAAATGTATGAAAGAAATCTGGATATTAGTGACAAACTTTTCGAGTGTGCTTGATTGACATTATTTTTCATGAAAAATGTTATTTTTCATCCAAATTTCTATTATTGTGGTGTTTGATCGACGATTTTCCATGCAAAATATTTTCCTCAAAAATAAATATTGTCTCGTTGGATATGAGAGATCGTACATTCATGCGGAAAATGATTTTTGGGATTGCGGTAAATTTACCAAAGGGGGCCGCAAGAGTGAAATTAATGAGAAAAGTTTTGGGGATGAAAGAAGCTAAAGGCAGACATCGTGCAGGCATTGCAAATAAAATCACGATGATGGACATCGTGTGTTGATGCTCCATCATGCATCGTGGCTCTGCGACAAATGCCTTCCATTCGAGGAACTAAACTAATGAATGGGGGCATAGGGTGAAGATTCAAGGTGTTTAAAAATAAAGCACTATTTAAAGTAACTTTTTACTTATTTTTAGCCTAACCAAATATGCTTTTAAGTTTCGATTCTTTAGGGTATTCATGTAGTTTATCAAAAATGTTTTCAACGTCATTACTTTATGGATTTTTCTTTTGATGTTTAGTAACTTCTCAAAACACTAGGGAAATTCAAGGAAAATCTTGGGAATAAACTTCCGAAATTTAATTTCATTTATATTCAATTTCTACATTCTAATTTACTGAATTACAAAATAAAAAATCGAGTGATGCTAGTCATTTATTAGATGGAAGAAACATGAAAAAAATGAAAAAAAAAAAATTATTTCACAAGACAAAAAATTTATAATGAACAAGTACAAGATTCAATTCAACAACGCCCATAATGCATGTAGTATAAAGGGATAAAATTATCACTTGAGTGACCTCATAGGGGCCTTCCCAATTTGGCCCAAGAGCTCTACGTTAATTGTATCTTAAAAGAACTTCATAAGTATTAAGAAATTTCATTAGACGGGCAACAACTCATTCATGCAGGTCTCGTACTTCGGAGTTATTTTTCTAAAAAATGGGGCATTGATCGATAGTTTTGTATGGAGAACGAAGATGACACATATTATGAGAGTGTTTGGTAAGAATTAAAATTAGATTTTTAGTAGATTGTGATAGAAGTTTTTGAAATGTGTGGTTGAAAATTTGTGGGACCCATGAAAGATGTAATTAATACTGATTGTTTGACTTTGACTTAAATTAAAATCAGACTTTAATCTATATCATTATTAGATTAAAAATAGACGTTAGGTCACTTCTTAAACATTTTGAACACGTAATACATGATAGAGCATTGAGCACAATATTATTGTATATGTAGAGCTTGACACATTTCAAATGATGAAGTTAGATTTGCTGATCTTATTACTAGGCTCTAATGCTCTGTCAAGTAGGTGTTTATCTCGAATTCCTCATATTATCGAACTTGAAATTGTTATGACCACTCTAGTTCGACTTTGCCTTCGATATAATTGGGTTCGCTCGCTCTGTGAAGCTTGATGCATGCTTCGCTATTATTGTGTCAAAAAAATGAAACTAAGATCGCAAATGTGGATCCACTAATATAGATTTGCTAAACATGGCTTTTGTGTAAAATTCGTTTCAAGAGAATCAAGACCCGACTCTCCAAATAGAAGTTGATAATCCATGTCACAGCTACTTCAACTGGAATGCAACTTATTCGAACACATGATTTTTTATTAACTAATACTTCTGTTGTTTTGTAAACGATAGCATTTTAATATTCCTCTAGAATAATGATAAAAAAAAAAAATCTTTATCGAACTTAAAAATGCATAGAAGTCACTCCGTGACTAGTTAAGCAACTCTACAATAATTGATTGATTAACTAAATTACTTTAAAATTTAAATTTTAATATATAATCCGGCTAATTTTTGTTCAACACCAACTTTACGAGTTAAATCGACTGACCGATTTGACTTCAAAAGATATTCAAAGATTGATTAACTAAATTACTTTCAATTTTTAATTTTAATATATAATCCAACTAATTTTTGTTTGATTGTCAACTTTACAAGTTAAATCAACCGACCAACTTCACTTCAAAAAACATTCAAATTCTGAAATTCTCGCGTCTCTAGAGAGTTCGCACTCCAAATTCCAGAACATTAGTACTAACGCAAGCAAACAAACAAGAGGAAACATGATTAAGCTGGAG
>NW_019227980.1:62960-64891 GCF_002742605.1 Olea europaea var. sylvestris
AGGTTAAATCGTGGACTGGCCAGATCAAGAGGCAAGGGCAGGGTCAATGAAGGAGTGTTAGATAATGAACAACTGGCCTCTCCGGTTTCTGGTAGTAGATCAGGACAGGGCCGAAGTGGAAAGGACAGGACTCTGACAAGAATTCAGGATTTGAGTAGAACTTCAGATGCCAAGAAAGGCTTAGGAAAGAATATTGCTGATGTTTTTGTCCTGGAAAGAGATGATGATGATGACTGCTTCCTAGAATGTAAGGTTGGCTCCAAAGACATTGCTGATGTGGTGAAGAAAGCTGTCAAAGCTGCTGAAGTTGAAGCAAGAGCTGCCAATGCTCCAGCAGAAGCCATAAAAGCAGCTGGTGATGCTGCTGCCGACGTGGTTAAGAGTGCCGCTTTAGAGGTGAGCACATTTTTCTCTCCTGCTTTTTTAATGTTATATCCATGTCTACTTTCTAAGTATTTGCGTTGCATGTGAATATAGGAGTTCAAGAAAACAAATAATGATGAAGCTGCGATGATGGCAGCTTCAAGAGCGGCATCAACTGTTATAGATGCTGCTAATGCAGTTACAGTTTCAAGGTTGGTATTTGTTTTATATTCTAGATATCCTGAGCATAGATTGGCAATGGCTAATATATTCATTGCATTCTTTTATATCTATATGATTGTTTAATTTATTCTAGATCCTCACTTGACTTGGTATAGGGGTTCAAGTAGCGTTGATGATGATTCAGGGAATTCAAAACCAACAGAACCAGAACCTATTGAAGATATTGGAGAATTCGTTATTCTTGATTGTCATTCCCTTGGAAAGCTGAGGGAAAAATTCTGTATCCAGTGTCTTGCTATTTTAGGGGAGTATGTTGAAGTTCTTGGTCCTGTGTTACACGAAAAGGGGGTGGATGTCTCTCTTGCACTATTGCAGCGAAATATTAAGCAGGAAGAGGCTTCTAACTCTGCGCTACTTTTGACCGATATTCTGAAATTAATCTGTGCATTAGCTGCTCATCGGAAATTTGCTGCATTGTTTGTGGATCGGGGTGGCATGCAAAAGTTGCTCTCTGTCCCTAGAGTTGCACAAACATTTTCTGGTCTGTCATCCTGCTTATTTACAATTGGTTCAATTCAGGTAATGTTGTTTAACCTGTATGTCCCAACAATTGTTTCTGAGAGTGCATCTACCTTTGCTGCTTATTTCTCTGTATGCCCCTAGAGATCATCTATGTATTTTTATAGAATCTGTGCAAGTCGTCGTTCTTGTTAGTTATACCATCAAGCGGGTTTTGAATTAAATGGTTATTTTACAGGGGATAATGGAGCGTGTATGTGCCCTTCCTTCAAATGTTGTCCACCAGGTTGTGGAGTTGGCTCTTCAACTTCTGGAGTGTCCACAAGATCAGGCTAGGAAAAATGCTGCATTATTTTTTGCTGCTGCTTTTGTCTTCAGAGCAGTCATCGATGCATTCGATGCACATGATGGTTTGCAAAAACTCCTTGATCTTTTGCATGATGCTGCCTCAGTGAGATCTGGAGTACCCTCTGGGACATTAAATAACTCAGGATCACTTCGAAATGACCGATCCCCAGCAGAGGTATTGACTTCTTCTGAGAAGCAGATAGCTTACCATACTTGTGTTGCACTGAGACAATATTTCAGAGCACACCTTCTCTTGCTCGTGGATTCAATTCGTCCAAATAAAATCATCCGCATTGCAACTCGTAATATTTCAAGTGCTCGGGCAGCCTACAAGCCACTCGACATAAGTAACGAGGCTATGGATGCAGTATTTCGTCAAATACAGAAGGATCGGAAGCTTGGTCCTGCATTTGTGAGGGCTCGTTGGCCTGTTGTTGACAAGTTCTTAAGTTGTAATGGTCATGTTACCATGTTGGACCTATGCCAGGTATGGTGGCATTTTAAAATCCTTTATTTTT
>NW_019227980.1:70616-122861 GCF_002742605.1 Olea europaea var. sylvestris
TTTTCTTTTTTTTGGTTGGGAATTTAAGGCAATGCGGTGGTTTTGTTGGACAGGTGGTGGTTGCAATTTTTGTTGGCGGCGGCGGCGGCAGTGGTGGATCTGACAGTTTGAGTGATTTTTGTTGAATTTGGCGGTAGATCTGGCAGTTGTAGTTTGACAGTGGCAGTGGTGGTCTATAGTTGAAATTGATGATTTGTTGGTCGTGGTGGTGGTGGTGGTGGTTATAAAGTTGAAAATGGAAGTTTGTTGGAAACGGTGATAATGGACTGGTGGTGGCTGGTGGTGGGTGTGTTGCTGACAGTGGGCTGTGTTGGTGAAATGGCTGGTGGTTGGTGGTGGGTGTGTTGCTGACAGTGGGCTGTGTTGGTGATGATAACACTATTAAGCTGTAATTATGGTGGTCGTCTTTCGTGGCTGTGGTGCCAGTGGCATCTAACCAACTGTTCGGCTATTTGTGATCTAAAAATTCAATAATTTGTGATTGAAAAATAATTTGTGATCTATAAACTTTCTTTTTACCGTGGCTATGAAATAATGTGTTCAATTAATTTAATAATACGTGACCAATAAATAAATTATGATCTATAAGAATGCACACGTAATCATTAATTATATAATTCTAACCTTAATATATTTAGTTAATAAAATATATTTAATTATTTATTTATCATCTAAATTTTGAATTTCGAAACTTAAAAAAAAAAAAAAAAAAAACCCAAAATTTGAATTGGCCCATAATTAATACCTGATTTTTTGAACTTTTCCCTTCTTTTCTTTTTTTTTTTAAAATTCGATCTAAACTCAGCTCCATATTAAACAATGCAAATAACGATCTTTTCAATTAAATATTGACGATACCATTCACCTCAATCTACCATAATACCATCTACTAATACTATCCATTGTAATTTTATACTAATAAATCCTTTATACGGATTAATCCGTTGCACCAAAAATAGCCTAAATTTATAAGCAAGTGAAGAAAATTGTTTGTTTAGAACCGCGGTTTGAAAAAGTTCAACAGCAACAAGAAGATATATTACATGAGAACGGAGATGACAGTTACATGATACATGGATTCCTAATCTAACCGAAGCTACGAGTAAAATATTTCAGACTGGAATTTTCACATCCCATTTTCTTTTTCACATACAAAAATTTGAACCGATACAGCTACAGCTCTTAAAGTTCCAAAACCCACAGGGAAAAGCCAATATCATCTGCGCAAAATAACGTAAAGAAAATAAATATGAATATCGATTGATAAGGACCATCATAATCCAGTGCAGAATTGCAAAGAAGTATAAACAGCTAAATATGAGCTAAGGCAGAATACCCTTATTCGAAGTGCATTCTTTTGTCCAAATTTCAATACAATTACTTGTGCATAAATAGCAGACCATTTCTCCTAATCAAGAACCCCCACAAAATATCTCACTGTATGTGTATCAAAGATGTATATCTCAACAATTCTCTAGTTCCTTATTTCCGGTAGTCTTCAAGCATGTGGATGCTCGTGCTTTTTGGTAAAGAAAGAAGGTAATGCTACTGGATGGAATATATAAGAGAGAAATAATCAACAATTGGTGCAATACGCAACACCAACACGACTGTTGGATAAATACACCATATTTTCTTACCAGAGTCAAACTTCATATACTAAGACCTCGGCATCAAGTGCTTCATGAGGGTTAAGTCTAGGATTGTAAATGGACTGATATTGATGAAGGGATATCAGGAAGAAAATTACTCAAAGAATTAGAGTTGGTTCGATATAAGTGGACTCCTCGTGGAATTTTGTGTGATCCACAGATTTTTATAAGATCAGAAGGAGAACTCCATGAGACTGCTGTAAGACCAAGGATGATATATGCACTGTTAAGAAATTGCATTTACATAAATCAAGCGTAGTTGAGATTGAAAATTAGAAAGAACAAACGTGAATTGGTTGAGGTCACAAGCCTCCGAAAAATTGCAGGAGAACCTACTGAGACTATCTTGGCATATTTAACAAAGACTGCTGGATGATCAATTGGTTTAAGTGATAGAACAAGTATACATGGTAAATCTAGAGGAAGAAGTTGAGCTAAAATCATATAGATGAGGTGGTTAAAAATTATACGAATAGTTGTGGTATAACACTGCAGATGGCCCTTGATTGAGCAAGTGAAAGTGAGGATCCGTATAGAGGAGTTGTGATAAGGGTTGAGGTTTGGTGAAGTTGAGTGTATACAAATACAGCTAACTGAATACTTATTCCCTGATAAAATTGGTATCAACTCTGTACCCATAAATATTTGTTGTTTATGTACACTATATAAATATGCATGTATACTTCAACTTTCATGAAAATCGTCATATCATTCCAATAGCATTAAATGAGTTCCGTTTAGAGGTCAACCAGCATACCTAGCATATAAAATTAAATTTAACTTCAGTGCTTCACTTGTCTGGGTGTCCCTGCTTGGCCTTCCGACGTGAATGATTAGGGTTACCATTTTGTACAGGCCTGTTCACCTTTTTACTGCAATATGAAGTTAGAACTGTAATTCCTAACACAGAGATAAAACTTACGGCTAGTCCAGTTAGATGAATTGTGCTGTACTTGACAAAATTAGAAAATAAACAGAAGCACCATTGTGTACCAAACATAATAATCTAGAGATGTTGGAGACTCATATTCCCCCTTTTATCAATTACATGAAAATGTTCAACACCAACAAACAGCAGGATGTCAAACAACTAACCAGAAAATGGCTGAGCATACTTTGAACAGAATTATGATGGGCAAAGCCAGTACAGCAGAGGCCTACCAAACATAAAATGTCAATTACACAGAAACCTATATATTGATCTTGACAAAGAAAAAATGGAATCAGGACCTTCGAAAGTCATACAGAACTTACAGCAAACCAAACCAGCTCTCTTGTTGCAAGAGGTTTTGTAAGTTCGTGACTCTTCAGTTTTTCTTGGACGGTATCCTGAACCTTCATGTGAGAAAAGTACATTGAAATAATAAGATGATCCCATGTAATTATTATATGGCTGAATATGGAATAAGGCATCTACTGCTGATTCTTACAGGAGTACTTGACAAACTATTCAAGTAACATGGAAAATCATATTCAACTTCCTATGGTTTGATGGGGAAAACATCAGTGTACAATAGTCATACTACTCTTAGAAACCCTTATTGATGCACCCTAAAGTCTCTTAAAATTTTCTCTCTCCAAGAATTGAATGTGTCGTTTTTGTAAGTTTTATGTTTACTATTCACCCTAACCCCCCCCCCCCCCCCCCAAAAAAAAAAATATATATATATAAATAAATAAATAAACAAAAATAAAACCGACAAAATCCCCAAAGGAAGGTAATTTTCAATAACCTGGAAGCTCATTCTTCCAAGATAGACAGATATGATAAACTTTGCCCGAAATGTTGAGTATTTTTAGGAATTATTTAATTAATAGAAATTTCACTTTGACTTTATTTTATGAATGTGGGGTTTCAAGGTCTTATAACAGTTGCTTGGGATGAGTCATAGATCTTACCTCGATTGAAGTTGGTCCAACAATGTTAATGTATACATTTGGTTTCACGGGTAAAAGTTGTTGTTCCAAATTCTGCTCTCTGCTACACAACTTTAAACAGAATTCAACTGTATGAAATTGTGGTGGGTGTAATGTGTTGATCCCTAACCATTGGTCCAGAAACCATTCTTATCTCAAATAGGTACTATTTCCAGATAATATTTCACTGTTTGTACACCAAAGTGATGCAACCCATTTGTAAATTGAGAAGCGCTTTACTCTGTTATCCATTCAACTGTTTCAGCAATTAATTCCATTTTCTTTGCAAGCAATTAAACAATATATTAATCCTCAGAAATTTTATTACAAGCAACAGGAGATCTGTCAGCATTTTTTTCTCACAGATATTGCAACCTCTGACTCTCTTAACTAGTCAAACCATGCCAGTTTCCCATATATTTCACCAGTTGAGGTGTTGTTATGTTTCAGTTGAATTATTCTACCATGGTGGTTTTTGGAGTTTAGAGTCCTGTAGTGGTGTTTAACTGTTTTTAGTTACCAAGACTAGGTTTTGGGGATTTTGGCTATGATGGTGGTGTTAATCTGATTTGGCTATGATGGTGGTGTTAATCTGATGATGGAATTTCAGGTATGGATGGAATAATAATTTCTTTAAAACCAGAAGAAAATTCAGTAATGATGACCCAAGGGGCTACAACCCAGAAAAAAAAAAAAAAAAGACAGACACCACAAACTGAGAATCATTCATCCATTAGTTTATTGAGCTAATCTAGAATTGTACAAAAGAAAAACTTATTGAGGTGGTTTTCGATTGGGCCACCAAACACACATTCAAAACTCATTCTTCAGCATTTGGATTTTGGTGGTGTCCAGTGAGTGTCCAAGTTAGTGAGTGAGGGAAAAGTACAGTGGTACTAAGTGTTGACCCAAGTCAAATTTCAATATTCAAGTAACATGGAGCACCTAAAGAACTGCAAACAATCAATCAAAAATGTAAATTTGTAATGCAGAAAGTATATAGGACTATAATAACAAAAAATTTACCTTATGATGGTATGTAGTTGCCGATTCTAAGAATTTTCCAGAAGTATGAACTACCTCCTGCATATATGGCTTTAAAGTAGTATGTATTTTATCAACATGAGGTCTAGTTGCAGTGGCAACTTGATCAATATATGGTCTGCTTACTTTCACTAATTCCTGCACTCCAATTAGGTAGACTTAAATTGGCTGAAGATACAGATGGTAAACAAAAAGGAGTCAAGTAAATAATCTCACCTGAAAATAAGGATCAGCAAGTTCCTGAACTTTGACGATATGTGGAGCTATGGTGTTCTTCGAAACCTTATATATCTCAAGAGTTTTTGTGTTTAGCATTTTCACATGTGGTTCAGCCTTGGTGGTTATAACTACCCACCGCTCTTTTATGACCGGGATCCATCTCTTCACACGGAAAGGGAACAAAGGAAGCATCAAAATTCAAAGTTACAGGAAATAAAATGAACAAAACTCATCAAAAACACTCAACCATGAGTGATTTCTACCAAAAAGTTATAGAACTTTTCTCATTTTGCAATATGACAATTTATGCGAGTTCCACATTTTTTATGAGATCAATAATAATGCAAAAAGATGATATACCAAAACAATGCGATTATAAATGACTAATGGGCAACCAACTAAAATAAAATGGCTTTTAAACAGCCTAATTAAGAATGCACGTGACAATCTGTTTCTCGCATCTGCATTGATGAAAGTGATAGGCCTCCAATTCTAGAAGAGCCCAGTAGAATTTAGAAGAATATACAATTAGTTAGAAATGATCTATAAATAGAAAGGCAACGTGTAGGGTAGAGGGGAGGAATTAAGTGAGTGAAAGTGAGGCTTACGAGAGTGTAGTCCTCTCGAATGACTATAAGTTATCTTCTTTTTCTGTAATCATTTTTAGCATTCAATAAGAGTTTAGCTTATACATATTCCTTTCTTTGTTTTTCCCTGTTAGAACCTTAACAGAAAGCAAATTGATCACTAACAATCAGAAGTACTAGTTGACATACTGTTTTCAATGTTTCAGCATGCAGTGCAGTCCACTCTTCAACTTGGGCCTTCTTCTCAGCACCCTGAAACAAGCACATACATAGACATTAATGATCGTGCATTCAGAAGCCAAATATATATCATCTAATAAGTAGAATAACACCTTCCTACACTTGAACAGTGGCTAATAGAAAATCTTTATATACATATTGCAACTTGGATGCTACCTTTTGCAGTGCCACATCCAGAGCAGGCTTTACATGCATTTTCCAGTTATTCTCCAGAAGTGACTGAAATTACAAATATAGAGCATGAGGAGAGTCCACTAATATGTACATGCCGCTAAGAGGGGCGATAAACTCAAAACAAAAACCTGGTAATGAATCAAATGAGCTGCAAACCAAGGTGGAAGCCATGCGCCATGAGCCTAATTATATATCAGGAATTGAAGAACATTAAAATGCAATAAGATTGTGCTAAGGTCTATTACACCTAAAGAAAGAAATAAGCCTGTTCTTAAAAATATAACATATTTAAAGGGAATAACGGAACATTCATAGAGAATTATTCACGTCCATAGCCCGAATGGAAGTTTTAAAGATACCAACTAGCATTATGGAGATATTGAACAGCTACAGGGAGGAAGTATTTCAGGTGAAGATTCTTGTTATGTGTGAGATATGATAACGTTTAAAGAGAAGAAAATCAGAAAACAAAATGTGCAATAAATCTCTCCATACGAAATTGCACCCTGCTGCTTGAAATGCAAAAAACAATAGCAGCATATTCAGGTAGTTGACAGCAGAAATACGAGCAGCACATCTCTATGGGTATGTATATGTAATATGGTAGTTTTTTACTGAAAGTAACAGCGCCAATTCAGGATATTGACTTTATCATGGAAAAAATTTCATAAGAAAATTAAGGGGAACAAAAAGTAAAAATCAATTATAAGCTTCCATTAGTTCTTTACCTTAAGTTTATATCCATTACATCATTTGTTCCATCTACGTTCTCTATATTTTTCTTTCAAGAATCAAGATAATTGCTTGTTTGTAAACATGATTTCCAAATCATTATTTCCCTTTGCTTCTGGATTCAAATTGCTATACCTACTCTTGTAAATGAACATATTATATAGTAAAAACTAAATACGTTGTTATTATTAAAATATCTGCACGATATCATGTAATCATAATATGAGCACCTAAATCTGGTCATTTCCTAATTGGATTAAGCCCTTAACACTTTGGACCACTCACAAATTGATTTGTTGTAATGAATCAACATAGGTTTTCAGCAAATGATCTAACTGAAGACTACATTATCCCAATCAACATGAACCAAGCATCAGATTGACGCTCTCCAATGACCAGGGCGTGTCAATTTCTTGCACAATGGAAAGATTTGGTACAAATTATCACAATATATAGACAAAGCTAAAATAAAGGTGAAGACAAAATTGACAGAAAAATTTACTTAAAAATAACAAAAGTAACTAAGATTCGCTAATGAGCAACTTAATTATTATTCGACCAAAAGGAAGCTGGAAAGGGAAAATAAGCATTAAGTTATTCATCGCAAATTAAAGATAGTTGAATGGTAATGCAAAATAAACACAGCATCAAAGAAAAAATAAATGATTCAGAGAGTTTAACCTCCATCAACTCCTTAGTTTTGGACGTTGTTTCAAACTTTGCCTTCATCAATTCCTCCTGCACCGAATACATATAGAAAAATTTTGCAATAGGTCATCCCAATCTATGTGTAAACAAATTTCAAAAGAAGCTAAGTATGACATACCTCAGAAATTTTTAATGCTCGTTCAGTTTTACGCAACTTGGTCTTCTCTTCATCGATAATCTTTTGAAGCTGCACAAAGAATGGCATTCTCCATAAAAAGCAGTATAACTATTAAAAAATTAATTATTCCACTCTTGTATTTCATAAGTGTAACTGGTACAAGACTTGGATGTACTCCATAAAAACACTATACACAAATTTGATCAACTTGCCAACGTTCCTTTATTTCCTTCTTTTTACGTGGACCATGTTATTGTCTGGTCTAACCTTTTACGATCAACGGTACTTCTGAATCTCTTAATTTCTTATTCATTAATCCATCAATTTTCTTCTTAACAATTCCAACTTTATTGTTCCTATTCTCTTATAAAATTTGAAGTTATACAAGTGTTACAAAATTAGGAAACATGAGTCAAACGAGTGGCATCATATTTTTTAGCCTCTAGACACTTCGAGCTTTGCCAATATTGACATGGAGATTATATAATCAC
The DNA here is from genome assembly GCF_002742605.1 of Olea europaea var. sylvestris. Lineage (NCBI taxonomy): Eukaryota > Viridiplantae > Streptophyta > Magnoliopsida > Lamiales > Oleaceae > Olea > Olea europaea. The sequence goes on from NW_019227980.1 coordinate 78,499, forward strand.
ACAGGATCACAAATTAGTTAGCGGCTTTACACCATCATACTCAATTATAAACATTTTAGCTCTTGATAGCTCGTGTCACTTCAGAGAATCTTTTAATCAATTTCATCCATCTCCAACGAACTTTATGCACAATAAATCTGGAATCAGCAACATGAATCATTTTTACCACCCTGTTAGGTTTAGTGTTCAATTTATTGCTACATATGCTGGAAAATCAAAACCAACTAGACCCCTTCTCTTCCAACAATGTTCGAGTGAGATCACATTAAAACTTGTGAACATGAGCCTCTTTAGGTCTAAGGAAGACTGCCCCAACAATCTAAGATAGAGCCGCTTAATTTATCCTCGATTAGTGTCACCTCCACTTCTTGGAATAGATTTTCTTTTTTTATTACACTAAGCAGTCTAACAGCATGCCACATTAGTTTTGTTCATGTGCTTCCCTCAGAACATAATTAGGGCTCCCCAATCTTTAAAAAAATAATAAAAATAAAAATAAATAAATAAAATTCAAACAAGTAGATTACTGATAGAATATGACTTCGCAACCTCAGATCTGCAATTGGTAGAAAGAAAAATATAATATCTAAAATCACTGTTATATGTAAATCTATAGGAAACAGTAAACAAAAAACAACTTACATTCTCAACTTTAGAATTCAATTCAAATGCCTTCCTTTCGGCATCAGTTGCTCGGGCTTTCAACACTTCCTTCTCCTTATTTTTAGTTTCAATTTCTATTTTGAGTTTCTCCACTTGCTTTTCTAATTCACCAGCTTGTGAATGTGCCCTCCCCACCCGCTCCTCCGCATTTGATCTTCCCTTTCCCTAAGAAACAATCAAAACATATAAAAGCTCACGTATCATCACAACGGAAATTAAGTCTTCAGCATGTAGAGGAGTGTCAAGGATATAAAACGATAGCAATGGCTGAATTTAGGGAATTTGATGCCTCACTTGTAGAGATGTGATTTCACTGAGCAATGACACAATGCTGTCTGATTTTTCTTTAATTGTCTTCTCCTTTGCAGCAATCACCTCATCCTTGTCTTTCACTTCTTGAGTTTTCTCCTCAAAACGAGCCTCTTCAGGTACAAGAAACGTGTGAGAAATCAACAACTGCAATCAGCTTCCACTACTAAAAGAATAATGCAATCAAATAATTTTGTTATATGTGACCTGAACCGAGGATGTGGATACAACCAAACAGGTTAGTCTATTAACAATCTCATTTATTTCTGCTAGATTCTTTACATAGGAGATGCTTACACGATAAAACAGTTTCCAAATTGGAATAATGTCTTTACCGATAAGTAAAAAAAGGCTTGAGGATTTTTGGTGTCAACTTCCATTGAATAAGATAGTTTGGAAACTCAGCCTTTGGAAATAGGTGCAGATCAAGAAATGACGGTTGCTGGTCCACCTCTGTAAGAAGCTCTACAGGTAGAAAGGAAGTAATCTACTGGAGAGCACCATTGGTGAACTCGACTGTTCTTAAACGGTGTAATATTGCAGAAACACACAATCCACACCTCTCCCAAAGGTAAATTGAAAAATTAAAATCGAAGAGAAAGTTTATGAATCTAGCTGATATATCATAGACTTCCACCACAACTGAGTTTACTGGCATAGTCCTCAACCACCTACCGGTCCTACCCTGTCAGCTTGAATGCACCCTAGAAGCTACTTTACCTTTGTTCTGGGTTTTGCTTCCACTCTTTAGTAGTATTGTGATAGCATCCCAACTCCTATATGATTCAATCATACAAGTTGTTAATTCAAATTCTAGAGCGTTCCACTAATTAGTTAGCAAAGGGGTAAAATGGAGAATAGAGATATGATAAGAATCTATAAATGTCATGGGGGGCTGGGGGAGAATTCATTCGGGGAATTTTGTTAGAAAAGTGAGGAGAGATCAAGGCCTCTCGAATGCCTTGGAGTGTCTTTCAAATTCTGTTTCATTTCATCAGTTCATTTACAGATGTTTAAGTTCTCAGCAATTCAATAAAACAATATATTTCATCTAGCTTCAATTCTGCAATTCTTTAGCACTATTCCAGTTATCTCCAATTTCATCAGCAGCCGGCAGAACCTTGGACATCCCAGTTACCTCAAGCATCAGCCGTAGTAGCTGGTACCTCTCAAATCTAATCCATAAAAACTAACTTTGGCAACCACAGGCTCCATTTCAGTACTGCAACAGCTACAACAGCACAGGAACCTATCATATTGCTCCTGGCATGTTTACTTAAGTAGTCCTGTTTATTTTTCCAGACAATGATTTCCTATGTTCCCTTTCTATAGTATGCAAGGCAAAGGCAATTTTTATTTCTTTGTCTAGTTAAAAGGCAAAAACTTATTATTGGCTTCTACTCCGTACAAAATGTTGATGAAAATATCAAAATACATCGCAAATTTTGCTGCAATCTTCTGTCTTGAGAACTATTAGACTTGCCTTCCCTTTCAGTTGCATAAATCATCTGAAATATAGGGCCTATGTGACAAAGCTTTTGATAAAAGTTCTAGCAGATTTTGATAAAAGGTTGGAAAGATGATAAAATTGTAGGTCCCAAGAAATATGTGATTAAAATTGAAAATTTTAGCTTTAACAAACAAGCACCTAGTAAACGTAAAAGAGGACAGCTAAGCACGGAAACCTTATTTCAATTGATCTTCTTTTCAAACAAAGTCCTCCTACTATAAAACACATCCAACATTAACAAGCCATTTTTCAATAACTATCTCAATATACCTCGTGAACTACACAACCGCCACTCCCAAAATATAATCAACCTGGTGCTCACACACATGGCCACATTATGCAAGCATAACATATACTCACCCATGTAGCAGTTACATACGAGTCTTAAATCAAAGAACAGGGAGAAAACTCAAGGACCATAGCCGACCCACAAAGACGTGATTTTTAGAATTGCTACCTTTCATTGGAGTCTATTTCCCAAAACATCAATACTCAAGCGCAAACATAAGCGCACAATTGCCACACGTAGACATGTTAAACCACTGTGAATTCTATTTGGTAAGTTAAACCTCCTCTGTACATAGATCACTCGATTAAGCTCAATACTAAAAGTACAATCGAAAAAGAATAAATACCAACATCACTCCAAACGTAAGAGCGGGTTAAATCTCACGCTAAAAAATGAATTGCCCATTAATTATCATAATTCAAATGGGCTCTTCACGAAAAGTACAATAATGACAAATAATTTTTAAAGCGGACTACTAACCAAGAGCACCGATCTTGTTCCTGAGCTGTTCTAGCAGGACGGAATCATATCCGTCCGATTTGAGTAATTGGACATCATCATCAGCATCGGCTTTGATGTGCGTGAGGACTACGGATAGAAATATGGACAGTATGAACAATTTTAACGCCGCCATGTAGCCAATAACGAAGGCACCGGCGCTCCGGCGATCCAATTATCCGGTAAACTTTGTTACTAATTTGGCCTTTTGTTGTTTCGCCTTCTTCTAGCGGTTGCCTAAGAAGCCTACGTTCGGTTGTAATAAAAATATGAAATATCTTCATTTTTAGTCGTTTGAAATTTATATTGACACGCCTATGCATTTCTTCATATTTGATTTCAATGACGATAATACCCTTGAACTTGGTAGTTAAAGTTTGAAGAGAATCTTGAGGGTGAAACAACAATAAGAATATTGAAGGATGCTCCGTGTACACTAAAGTGTTACAGACCCCTCTACGTGTACATTAGAGTGTTACAGACCCCTCACATCATGTGAGGATGTGAGGGATGTACACTAGTGTACAAGAAGTATTTTTCAAGAATATTTTGAAAAGACTTTTTAGTAAACATATATATCTGAAATTGAAACTTCTTTTAAAATAAGATTTTAGGAAAAAAAAAATGTCTTCAGATAGCTTCTTTAGCTTCGTTCTTGTACAATATGTATCATTAGAAGTTATGTTAAATGTACCATTACTATCATATAGAGTTTTGTAGGTAAATTTATCTAGTCAAAATTGAAAATTGAAGCGTGGCTTAGTTTGCGATGTTGAGTGTAACAATCTTTCATCGAGTAGTAGATTTTTAAAGAGAGAATTGCGGACATAATATCAAGAGAATGAGAATTGTTTGAAAAATAAATAAGTTAATAATTTTTTTTCCTAAATATGATGACTCATGTCCATCTCGGCATGGTTACAGGTAAATTTCATGCTGAAATTATGTTGGTTGATTAAAAACTAATTAAATTGGTAGCGACAACAATACATTGAGCCTTAGTTTGAGTCTCATTCTTGTAAAAAAAAAAAAATGCATTTTGAATAGTATATTGATGAAAAGTTTGTGTTAAAAAAATAAAGAAAAATCATGAATTTGCGTGTGATGTTATTTTATTTAAGAATGTGTGGTTGAAGTGGAGTCAAATCACTATTAAAAAATGTATTTTGATGAAAATGAGGATAAAACAAGGACTTATCATGTTCGAAATCAACTTAACCTCTATTTGACAACCACTTTTACATAACTCTTTTTTTTTTTTTTTCAGATTTATTTTAAATCATGCATTCTCATAATTAGGGATGACAAATTGGTTCGTCGGCTCAAACCTCCTGTGGATCGGCTTGAAAGAAGTTCGAGCCGGGCCGACTCGAGGCTTGTGGCCTGGTGTGTCCGACCAAGCCTTAGCCAAACCATGGGGTTCACGAGTCGACTCGAAAAAAACTCGCTATTGAGCCCGCTTGACTCTATAAGACCCAAGTCGAAAAACTCGGATCAAGATTCGATTTCTTGGTCTAGCTTTTGCTCTGCTCAACTCGACTCAGGCCAAAAAAAGTCGGAGCCGAGCCGGAGCCTCGAGTATAAACTATTCTGTACATAAAATTAAAACTTTTTCATACTTTTAACTACCCATTTTTTAAAAAAATCACTATTTCAAATTTAATTTTTCCCAAAAGATCTTTTTAATGGTAGTCAAACACGGGGTTAGAAAAAAGGAAAAAAATTACAATACTGTCACTCGACTTGCACGGATGACACCTCCGATGATCGTGCCCTCACATGGGATGCATGGTCCCGTGCGAATAAAATAATCCCGAATCCATGTATGTGCACGACCATCCACGCAGTTCATGTAGTGTTGTTGAAAAAATTAAGTCAATGAACAAGATGGGTCAAATAAATAGTAGTGTAGTGTGTTGATAGCGTTTCTCCTGAGGTGGAAATATCACTAGTGTGGACCTACGGTAAGAGTATGCCGGCACACGTTTCTATGTCATGCAATCTAAGAGGTACAATATCATAGAAGAAGACACGTGCAATGGACAACTGTCCCGCGTTCAAAACTAGGCTCTATTTTAATGTCGACTAAAATCAATAATTAAGTTTAATCACGTATGTTATACGGGATTCAAAAATTTTAATTACATATTTTATCAATTTTTATTCAAGCGTACTAAAGATCTAATCTTGATCTACACCAAACAAGTTCCAGATGATCATATTTGTACTATGAATATTTATTTGAATATTTGCGATGAGTTGAAGGATTTGTTTGGCAAAATTTTTATTTTTTGTAGAAATATTTTTCGAGCAAGCTTCTTTAAGCCAACTTTATTTAAAAAAAAATTTCTAGCATTTACGAACATGTTCAAAACCAATTTTTTAATCTCGGAAGAAATTTTTTATTTTTAAAAAATTATGCCAAACAGATTCGTGGTTATTGTGTGGTTTATTTTGGAATATGAAGAAATTTTTTGAACAATTTTATCGATTTAATACGATATTATATGAGTGTCGCATAGTCACTTAACATTCAAATAAAAAATTCGTTAACCAAAGATATGTGCATTACAATTTTAAAAGGTTAAAGATACGGGCAATAGATCGAGAACACGTATTTTCTTATGTGTTGTCTCGCCTAGGTGGTCTATGTACCTATTTTGAAGTTTTAGGTGAGAAAACAACTATTATCAGAAAAAATAATTGAACGGTCATTCGAGGGTACCTTTTAATGGTTGGAAATTGGCTTGAAAATGTCGGGTTTGACCAATTTATTTGACTTAAAAATCGTGTTCCTTTGAGAAAACCATGACTTTTGGAACTTTTTTCCTTTTTCTTTTGTGTTAAGCTTCTTGGACAGGGGATTGGGACAGGGAATTGGGACAGGGGGCATGTGGCGCCCCCTATTGGAGGGGTAGCTGACCGCGTCAGCTACCCCTCCAATAGGGGGGCGCCACATGCCCCCTGTTGCCAAACCCTGTCCCAATCCCCTGTCCCCCTAGCATCTCTCTTTTTTTTTTACTCTTTTTTTTTTTTTTTGGGACAAGTGTGTCTCTTCACGTAGAAAAAAGTTCTAAAAATTGTGTCATTTCTTAGAATCCTGTCTTGAACTACCCAAAGACTATTCCATTTGCAAAATCATTCTTATGATCATACCACTTTTGTACAAAATTATTACTATGCATATTTAACTCCAATTCTATAGGAGAGTACAAAACTCTGTTTCTTTCATTATTTCTCAAGATTTGAATATTGTTATTATGAAAAGTGATGTTGTTCAACCATGGATACTCGTGTGGGGCAAAATCATATTTAGGAAAGGGTTTCGATCAAGCTCATTATTTGATTCTTTTTTCGACATTTCTTGGTTTCAATAACTCAAAATTTTTTCTTTTTTTTTTTTTAGTACAATTTGCACTATTTTTTTTAATATATATTAGATAAGTCAACATTTTAGATAGTTTATGATTACTCTTCGTGCTAAAGCGTTGATAACCACTATTCTAAAAAACAATATCATTATATAAATAAGAATTTATGATCTCTTTCTATATTGTAAGTTCTACTGAAAACGAGCTTTTTGTTCCTTAATCAGTGCCATAGAACATTTACTTTGAGATGGTGCCTCTTTTCATGAAGTCCAGTTACGCTTGTGTTCGTTCAGATCATTGGAAAAAATGTTTTACTGTAAAGAAACGTTGCTTCCCATTTAGACGAAACTCTAGATTTGAAGAAAAGGGGAAACAGAAATGCACAAACTAATGCTACCTTACATCTCGTCATAATCAAGGGGGGTAAATGTAAGTATTATGCCCTAAGTCCAATCAACTTTAGACATGAATACTTGTATATATAATTAATACAATTAAATGGTAGATCTATTGTTTAATTAATAGACAATTAAATAAATAATAGAGTCCGTAGATTCAAATATTTGTAATTTGTTAATCACAAGAAGTTGTGATTGTGAAATACAAATTACATCTGATTGAATCTTAAATCATCCGTGGTGGTAAGTAATAACGAGATACGGATATCGTTATTACGGATAGACCATCACGTGTGGCATTTCTTACTTGTGAAGTAAGTAGCTGATCTCATAAGTTAAAGTATGGTGACACTTAAATGAACACGTGGATATTTTGTTATAGAACAAAACATTGGAGACCCGTCGAGAGATTCCACATGGATAACTATCTGAGTGTCAGTGGTTAATCTCTAACGTTCGGTAGTGGAATTGGTCCTTTAACTTGAGGTCGTCGTGGTACCTTATATGAGGACAGTCATACTTTGGCGGTGTTGGATGTTGCTCTGAAAAGGGCCGCTAATACGACATTGTTCGGGTACGTCAAGAATCGTATGAAGGTTGTGATTGATCAATAAAGGATTCGTCACTCTTAGATAGTAAGAGATTATGATATGCGTTTCATTCAATTAAGTCGATGATGAAATCCTTGGCCAAAGTGTACTCATAAGTCGAAAAGGAGTTTTCGATTTATATTGACTTAATAGTGGAGTGAAAGATATGATCGATGATCGAGATTGACACAATTCCATATCTCGTAATTGATCAGATCATATTGACGAAGGGATTATAGTTTCATGGTAAATGAATGAATTTGGTTTTGTCATATCACATGACATTTTCTGTCACATGTATTGTCCCGACACATTGTTAGATGTCAATCAGGGACAGCGAGTGTGAATTGACGATAAATTAAAAGGGTATTTTAATTTATCAATTTTGATTAGATCAAAATAATATTTCACGTCGTTAGGCATCGTGGTCGGGAACCTAATGGGTCGCACACAAAAGAGAATTGGAAGATTGCAAATTGTCAATTGGTTAATTTAACAATCGTTGGATAAATTAATTAATTGGATTTATTATTTATATTCCCGAATTAATTAATTGGATTAATTAATTTACGGATCGGGTTTAATTAATTGGATTAATTAAATATTGGACCGGATCGGGTCGAGCCCGTTTGGGTTTATATAAATACATACTTAGGGTTTGAGGTCCATATGGTTTCCATTATTCTTACTGGCACAAGAGAGAAAACCCTGGTAGCTGCAATCTTGTTCTCTGTGTGGATTACCGTTGGAGGCTGGACAATTGAACAGCTGTGGATGGCGAATCAAGATTGCTGGAACGAAAAGAATAGCAAAGAAGTTTGCAGATCTGGAAAAGGTACAATCTTATCACAATTTTTATCTAAACACAAAGGCGATTCTTGGTGGGAATCGAAAATTATTTTAAATTCCGCTGTGCATGTATAAGTAGATTCCCAACAGTGGTATCAGAGTCTACTTTGTATTTGTTAGGAATTGATCTTTGATTATTATTGTTTTTCATGTTTCTAGCAATTAAGAAAATTAATTTTCGTATTCAAAATTGGTTTTGAGAAAGAAAATAATATTTTAGGATTGGAATGTATATAATTAAAACAAAAAAAAGAGAAAAAGGCGGGGGATGCCGACAGCAACAGTTGCTATCGACGACGACAAAGCGACTGTTGGCTGCCGGTGCGGCAGCGGCAAAAGCGGCAGCAGCGACGTCTGTCGTTGCTGAAGCAGCACGAAAGCACGCCGCCCTAGATGGCTCCTGCTGTGGGCTGTGGCGGCGCCACAACCAGAAGAAGTAAAAGAAAATAAATTTTTTTTTATTTTAGGGTTTCTGAAATCAGGTGAGAAGGTTGGAGGAGACGGGGGTTTTCTCTGCAATTAATGTAATTGTAGGGGCCCAACTACAATATGATGTTGGGGGTCCATTTGTTAAAATTTTAAAATAATGGTTATTTTGCAAAAGGTTGATATTGAGGACCCTTGCTTGCAATTCCACTACCGGGGTCGTTTCTATAAATAACAAAAAGGGCCCTTTTATAATTTAAAGAAATTGGAGGTCCTGTTTATAAATTTAAAATGTGTCAATTTGCAAATTTCAAAATGGTTTTGAATTTGAATTTTAAAATGGTTTTAAAATTGTATTTCAAATGGATTTTGACCTATTTTGACTAAAGTTTTAATTTTGACTCAAATTAAAATCTTATTTTAAAAAAAATTGACAACATTTTATATTTTTGTTAAAATTGGATTTTGACTTAAACATTAAACTTTGACCCAATTGAAATTTTATTTTATTTAGGAGTATTATCCTATATTAAAATATTAATTCAATTTAAATTAAAGTTTGAATTTAATTTAATGCTTAATTAAAATTTGATTTTAATTGGTTATTCACCCGAATATATTCTTGTAATTAGAATTGGATTCTAATTTCACATTTAATTAAAATTTGATTTTAATTAAATTGCCTCGCCCTAAATTTCTTCTTGGAATTAGAGTTGGACTCTAATTTGGTATTTAATTAAAATTTTGATTTTAATTAAATTAATTCGCCCTTAATTATTGGAATTAGAGTTAGACTCTAATTTTGTTATTTAATTAAAATTTGATTTTAATTAAGTTCCACCGCCTTAAATTGTGAAATTAGAGTTTGACTCTAATTTGATTTTTAATTAAAATTTGATTTTAATTGAATAATCCCTCCATATAATTGTTGAATTAGAGTTGGACTCTAATTTGATATTTAATTGAAATTAAATTTTAATTAAATATGCCCGCTAATTAAATAATTGATTAATGTGATTAATTAATTATTTAATTGTTCCGATCCTTCTGTCTAAAAGAGTTTAGATGACTTAATTGCTAGAAATTGAAACTTATTTGCATATAATATTAAATATTATATAGGTATACATTTATGTGATAAATGTATTATTAGTGGACGATTATGGACTCGACCATATGGATGTGTTGAATGGTTAATTTTTATTTTTGTCGTTTTATGGGCCTGCGAGCCCGTTATTATTGTTATTATTTTGGACCTGCGAGTCCATTATTATTATTGTTACTATGGGCCTGCGAGTTCAATTTCATTTAGGCCTGCGTGCCAACTAGTATAGGATACATGTTGGAATTGGACTAATTAAAGAGACAATAAGAGGTGGAGACCATGGAGATGGTGCATTGACACTGTTCAATGCTATACCCCATAGGAATTGACCAACTAGTCTTCCTTATGGCTCGGGAAGACTAGATGGTAAAAGTCCATTATCGTCCACACCATTATATTATGTTATATATATATTTATTTGCATAGTAGATGTATAATAATAATATATATATGATTGTATTGTTGTTGATGAGACTCATGAATGCAAAGTTCCTCCATAAAATATTAAGTCACATTTGTAATCGCCTTCCATCATTGTAGTGAAAAATCAGAGTCTCAAATCATCTCAACTTGTTGATCACACTCAATGCTGGTCCATTAGGGATATGTTTGACACTATGAAATATTTGATATTTCTGAATGATGGGTTTGACTTAACTAAAATTTATCTTTTGTTGAGTACACTCAAGGAGATAAATTTTAGAGGCATGTTAAGCTAACACATAAGATGTGTGAAAACAAAGAGTTGTCAGCTTAATGATTTGGGAGTTGTATGGAGATACAATTAATAATAGTATCTACCCAAATGTTATATTAGGGCTTGTTGATTACATTCAAGGTCTTAATATGATAGATGGGATCCCAACCCACTGGGAGTCAAGCATGGACTCCGGAAATTTATGTAAGAGGGTCATAAATTTTATTTAAACAGTGGGAGCATAATTAATTTAATAAAAGACCATGTTAAATTAATTGATACATTTTATATATTATTCTTTCCTTTTTCGTCATTTATATTTATTGAATCTGAGTAACCATATGTTTTGAATGGCATACTAGATGCCAACAACCAAACTATATTTTCTTAATTGACACTGCAATTTGAGAATTATTCTTAGGCATAAGAAAATTGGTCACGTCCTTGAGTAGCCCTTTCTAGAGACACCTGCTGATGACTCGATTAAAGAAGAGGTGGCTACTATGGTAAATGCAGTGATGATAATAGTACTGCACGTATGTGATACTTGCAACTATGTCACTGAGTTACAAAAGCAACTTGAGAGTATAGATGTTAACACATAATTCTTCATTACAAAGAGTTGTATGATAATAATCATGCGTGGAAGGATATGAGACTTCCAAACAACTATACCGGTGCAAAATGACAGAGTAATCTTCAATCGATGCTTAGACACTGAAGATGATTGACGTTGAGAAATGTCTCAACTGTGTTCAATCATAAACAATGAACTAAGTAGTGACTTGGTTCTGTAATCTCTATCAGCTAAAGCTATTCACAACTAATTATGAATTTAACGTGAATAAGCTTGAATGCAAAAGTATTGAGTTGCTTAATATGCTTAGGACTGTTAACCCCTTTATCAAAGTTGGTAGTGGGCAAACCATTGATTCCTCTAAAGATATTAAGAGGAAGTCTAAAGGGGCTTTGTGAAAGCACCCAATATGGTTAAGACAGTATAAGCGAAGGACAAATACCAAATCTAATGACCCTTGATTTCATTATAGAATGAAAGGTCATTGGAAGGAATATTGCGTGACTTACGTTTACTTCATGAGTTTCTTAGGTATTTGATACCAGATGTAAATATCATATTTATATAAATATAGAGAAACTAAAAGGAAGTAGACCACTGCGAAAGGGAGAAGTTGACACACACGTTGGAGATGAGCAAAGGTTGTTACATTGCCTGTATGAATATACTTCTTGCCATTGTCTTTTGGTTTACTATTGGAATTAGAGAAATGTCGCTTTATACCAACTATATCTGGAACATTAAAATGAATTTCATGTTCGGACATGAACTATTTTAATGTTAAGGACAATAGTTGTTCTTGTTTATCTTAATAAGATCCTAATGGCTATGGTAAATTACAAAACGATGTTTATATTTTTTAATACTAAGGATTCTATAATGAGTATATAAATTATAAGGCATAAATACTATAATCTAATTATTACCAAAATCTTGCATGACAGACTTTGCATTTAGATGAAACGTATTCCAAAGTTACATAAAGATGTATACTTGGGATTAATTGATTTCGACAAGTACAAATTATGCATGTCTGGCACAATGACCAAATCTTCTTTTACTTGAAAAGAAGAAATGTCAGTATAATTACTGGTCTAATGCATAGTGATGCGTATGGATTCATGTCAATCAATGTCAGGTAATGTTTCTCTTATTTCATCAATGATCAAGTATATTTGATGAAAACTCAAACATGAAACTCTTGAAAAGTTCAAGGGATTCACACTAGAATTAGGGAAACAAATAGGTAAAGATACCTTCACATTAAGATTCGATCAAGTGAGAGTATCTTAAAGATAAAATCTAGATTATTTAAGAAGAGAATGAGATTCTCTTACAGTGGACTCCTTCATATATACTGCAGCAAGGTGGTGTATCTAAAAGGAGGAATCGTTAATTATTAGATATAATGCGATTAATAACAAGCCATGCAAATCTCCCAAAAATTTTTTTGGAGTCATGCATTAATTGCGGTGTGCAACACACTAAATCATGTCCCATCTAAATTGGTTAACAGAATTCCATACGAGTTATGGAGAGACAATAGTCCCAATTTATCTTATATGAAAGCTTGGGGCCATGACGCTTATTTGAAGTGCCTTAAATCAGATAAGTTTGAGACTAAATCCGATAAATATATATTTGTGGGATATTCAAAGGAGAGATTTGAATATAAATTCTATTATCATGAAGAAAATCTTCGTATCACGACACATCGTCTTTTTAGATAAAATGTTTACTTTAGGAGAGGACAGTGGGAGTAAAATAGAATTTTGAAAGAGTTCAAGAGTCCACAGATATAATTAACCAAGTAGATAAATTCGAGTTTGATCTCATATCTGATATGGGAGATACTTTGGATCAGGAAGTAAAGACTCCTGAGGACATGACAGCTCTATGTGAATCTAGTAGGATCATTCGACCTTCAAGAAGGTGCGAATCCATTATCATTAATCAGGTATTAGTGATCCAGGATAATAAACCTGTTAGTTGCAACAAAATAAAGTCAAGTGTTGACTTAAAAGAGACAGCAAGAGGCCATGAAACTCGAGATGAAACTCGACGTAAGTGAACAAGATTTGGACCTTGGTCAAGCCTCCTAATGGAATAAAGCCCATAAGTTTTTGTAAATAGTTTACAAAAGAAAAGGTCGATATGGATGTGAATATCCATATATACAAAGCAAGGCTAGAAGCAAAGGTTAAATGTTGACCTTGGTGAAGCATTTCTCCTGTAGCCTTGCTTAAGTCCATTCGGGTTTTACTTGCAACAGTTGCATATCGTAACTAAATGTTAAGATAAGTCTCTATGGAGCTGAAATCTTCGATTTGATAGAAAAAGTTAAAGTGTTTAATTTTGTCAAATTTGAAGACGAATTGTATATTTACAAGAAGATAGTGGGAGTATTGTCGTGTTCCCAATATTATAGAAAACGATATCCCTATGTTTCAATCGTTGAAATAATGGTTGTTAAAGGATTTATTCATAAACGATATTGGATAAGCAAACTTGATCTATAGAGGTAGATCTAGAAGATTGCTTAACTCATCCCAATTTACATAGATGAAATCTTGAGAAGATTTTATATGGAGAAACTGGTTTACTCTTAAACGATATGTTGGAAAGGTTCCAAACGTAAAGCAACCGTTGATTCAATAGTAGAAACCTAATACATGGATACTTCAGAAGTAGCAAAGAATTGCAATATGGATCATGATGTTCATAAATGAACTTGGAGTAGTTCCTGATATTGTTGATAACATACAATAGTATTGTGATAACAATAGAGCCATTATGAAAGCAAAGGAACTAAGGTCTCATCAATGATCCAAACGTGTATTAAGGCGGTCTAATCTCATTAGAGAGATAATACATAGAAATGACGCAAAGAGAAGAGCAAAATTTCACATTTAATAATATTGCAGATCCACTGACAAAGAGTTGTCGTAGTATAAACATGATCGTCATGTAGACTTATGATATTTGATACATAAGTGATTGGATCTAGTACAAGTGGGAGTTTGTAAGTATTATGCTCTAGGTCGAATCAACTTTGAACATAAATACTTTTATATATAATTAATGCAATTAAATGGTAGATCTATTATTTAATTAATAGACAATTAAATAAATAATAGAGTTCGTAGATTCAAATATTTGTAATTTGTTAATCACAAGGAGTTGTGATTGTGAAATACAAATTACATCTGATTGAATCTTAAATTATCCGTGGTGGTAAGTAATAACTAGATACGGATATCGTTATTACGGATAGACCATCACGTGTGGCATTTCTTACTTGTGAAGTAAGTAGCTGATCTCATAAGTTAAAGTATGGTGACACTTAAATGAACACGTGGATATTTTGTTATAGAACAAAACATTGGAGACCCGTCGAGAGATTCCACATGGATAACTATCTGAGTGTCAGTGGTTAATCTCTAACGTTCGGTAGTGGAATTGGTCCTTTAACTTGAGGTCGTCGTGGTACCTTATATGAGGACAGTCATACTTTGGCGGTGTTGGATGTTGCTCTGAAAAGGGCCGCTAATACGACATTGTTCGGGTACGTCAAGAATCGTATGAAGGTTGTGATTGATCAATAAAGGATTCGTCACTCTTAGATAGTAGGAGATTATGATATGCGTTTCATTCAATTAAGTCGATGATGAAATCCTTGGCCAATGTGTACTCATAAGTCGAAAAGGAGTTTTCGACTTATATTGACTTAATAGTGGAGTGAAAGATATGATCGATGATTGAGATTGACACAATTTCATATCTCGTAATTGATCAAATCATATTGACGAAGGGATTATAGTTTCACGGTAAACGAACGAATTTGGTTTTGTCATACCACGTGACATTTCCCGTCACATGTATTACCCTGACACATTGCTAGATATCAATCAGGGACGGCGAGTGTGAATTGACGATAAATTAAAAGGGTATTTTAATTTATAAATTTTGATTAGATCAAAATAATATTTCACGTCGTTAAGCATCGTGGTCGGAAACCTAATGGGTCGCACACAAAAGAAAATTGGAAGATTGCAAATTGCCAATTGGTTAATTTAACAATCGTTGGATAAATTAATTAATTGGATTTGTTATTTATATTCCCGAATTAATTAATTAAATTAATTAATTCACGGGTCGAGTTTAATTAATTGGATTAATTAAATAGTGGACCGGATCGGGTCGAGCCCGTTTGAGTTTATATAAATACATAGTTAGGGTTTGAGGTCTATATGGTTTTCATTATTCTTGCTGGCACAAGAGATAAAATCTTGGTAGCTGCAATCTTATTCTCTGTGTGGATTACCGTTGGAGGCTGGACAAATGGACAGCTGTGGATGACGAATCAAGATTGCTGGAACGAAAAGAATAGCAAAGAAATTTGCAAATCTGAAAAAAATACAATCTTATCACAATTTCTATCTAAACACAAAGGCGATTTTTGGTGGGAATCGAAAATTATTTTAAATTTCGCTGTGCATGTATAAGTAGATTCCCAACAGTAAACTTGTTCGAGTAATGTCTAATACCAATTATAAACTCTGAACGAGGGTTAGGCTTGGTCCAAATATTATTTTTATTAGTCAATGAGCTCAGCACTATCAATTTGGAACTAAGTAGCCTAGAAAGTCATTTGTTGCAACAAGTAGTAGGTGTATTAACCCTGAAGGAGCTTCCCAAACATGCTAGGAAGGTGGGACCGACCTCAAATTTAGGAACTTACAATTGGGTGTCTGGCACATAAAGACATTGACAACCATTAAGAATCTAATAAGATATCCAAAACGATGTAACATTTATTAGAAACATGAAGTAGTTTGACAAGAAAGCCATAAATCTAGTGGATAACAAATTGATTGACGTAACCGATCTCTCGATGTACCATACATATTTTAAAACATTAATGATCCAGTCTTATTTAAGCACTTATTTTGGATTACAATTATTCTATTCTATCTTTCAATCTCAGAATACTATTACAAGGTCAAACACGTCTTAAGAAAGAACACGTCTTAGATTGGACTACACGTCTTATAGCGTGTTTGATATTGTTTTTAAGTGCTTATCATTTGTGTGGATAATAATTGGATCCTACAAAACTTATAAATAAAATGTATATTTGACCTGCTCAAAAATCAAAATATAATTTAAGGTTTGCCAAACAAGCATTTAAGTGGGCTGGTCAAACATTGTACTCCAAAGTGGAGTTAATTAAATCACTGCTCACTAACATTTAGATTAGGTCATTATCCGTTAACTCAAAAATAAAATATAATTGATTGCTCATTCACTTTTGTATCAAGTTACTCATCTATCACTCCATCCATCCACTTGGAGAAAAAATTACACATGGCGAATGAAAATTCTACGTGGCCACTAAAGGTGTTAAAAATTGACACATGGGCAAAACACATTCCAATAACGCGTTTTCTCTTAAAAATTGGAAGAATCGTTCTCCACCATCACCTCCACCTCCACCACCTTATCACAATATAGCGTTGAATAAGAAACCTCTTATCTGTATCAGTGCCAAAACCAGCAATCCCACCTTCCAAAATAGAGATTTGTTACTTTCCATCAATAATAATCACTCCAATTTTACTTAGCAAAACTTGACTTTCCTTCACATAATGCCTTCACATTTTCTGATTTCCTATAAAGAAATATAAATTTTTCTTAAAGAAGCTCAAAATTCCAGTTTTGAGCTCAATGACAGCACAAACTTGAGATAAAAAAATAAAATAAAAAAAATGTAGAGCCCAGATGACAAATTTGCAATCTTGCACAATTACAAAGAGACTTGCACTAAGTGGACCGGCGAAAACCAAACAAAATAAAGGGAAATTTCTTGAGAAAGAACAAACAACTGGGCCTATGGGAGAAGCTTCAGCAAACCAAAGGCGTGAGAAGCTTTAGCCATAAAAGGCCGAAGATGCCCATGGAAGAAGCTTCAGCCATAAAAGCAAATTGTGGAATCAAATCCATCACAAATAACCAATCTGACACCCAATCTCAACTCATACAACTTCAATCTACGCATTATAATTGTTGCATAACATTCGCCCGTGGATGAAGCCATTTATTACAATCCTCAAGCATGGATGCAGAGGCGGATCTACCCACGAAAAGCAGTTTCAATTTGAGGGCGATTTCAACTTATTTCGATTCCTTTTTTGCTTGGGAAGATTGGTTTGGAAAGAGAGATTGTTTCTTGATTTTGATAGATATTAACTATTTTGTTGGTAGAAAAAATGGGTTCACAGTTAAATCTCTGTAAAGAATTGGGAATGAACATGAGTTCAATTGAATGAAGGGGAAAACGTGAGTTCAATGTCCAAACGTCAAAAATTAATGGGTTAGTTTACAAGTAAGATTTTCATCTGCGTGTAATTTTTTTGTCCACATAGATGAATGGAAACAATCGAGTAATGGGTGGGTAACTTTTTTGTAAAAATGAGTGAGTAGTCGGTAACTTTTTTTTTGTTGACAAGGGAACTCGCAGTCGCTATTCGAAGGTGCGCACTAGGTAAACCCCGCCTTGTGATCCTAGTCGGCAAATGACCACAAGGAGGTAAATCAGCCTAGATTACCCATAGCTGATCGGCTCAAAACAAGAAGGCCAATAGGCAGCTCCAACGGAAATCGAACTGGCAACCTCACGATTGCTGGTCCAACTGCCCGACCAACTTGGCTGGGGTTGCCCCCTAAGTAGTCGGTAACTTTTTATTTTAGGGTGAGAGGATAGAACCAAAGCTAAATGTGAGCAGGGATTTAGCTCTCGTTTGGCCCCCATTATTTTGAATTATAATGGGTAGAATAGTATTTTTTTGGAGAATGAATAGTTAAAAAAAAAGAAATATTTTAAATTTACATGTAATATTATTTTGTGAAAGATTGTGTAATTGAAAATAGGGGGAAAAAAATTTAGTTTGGGGGGCGGGGAGCCTTAATTAACTCCTCCAAAGCGTCCAAACAAGCGATAGAAGAACAGTACTACAAACTCGGGGCATAATTTAATGGTACAAAGGATATGAGTGAAGTAGTTTGAACCTTGATGATAATCGCAGTGTGAAAATTCGATTCTTTAAATATAAAATTGGACTCTTTGTGGTACCAATATACGAACGAGTTGTTGTTTACTCACTTATCATATCTTGTGATTTACGAGAGGCAAGGCGACAGAGGGCCTCCGGTTGGGTTGAACCACATTTTTATTTTATTTTATTATTATTATTATTTTTTGGCCTTTCTGAAGTATAGTACTGCGGTATTTGTGGCTACTGTAGACAGAGAATCAGAATCTCATCCATTAGTCCAATGGGATCCACCGCAAATCCTCCGTCTGCGATTCACAACGTCTTCGTGTACGGCAGCCTCCTAGCTGACGACGTCGTTCAAGTCCTCTTGAATCGCATCCCTGCCTCTTCCCCTGCCACTCTTCCCAACTAGTCTGTCCCTCTTTCTCACTCAATTCAATTGTTCAATAATTCCCTTTTTTTTTTCACACATTTAGTAGAGATAATTGCGGAGGTTGACAATTGGATTTTTTTTTTTGTTAGCCATAGATTTAGCATCCGAGGACGTGTTTACCCTGCAATTTTACCCATTGAAAATAACAAAGTTACTGGGAAGGTTTGTTCTACATTACAACTTTTTTTTCGTATTTGATCTATTTTTAAAAATTGAAATATATACACTCACGTAAAAACATAAATATGTGTATGCATTCAAGCCCATATGTTGAAAACTAGGAAGGTAGAGGTTTTGAAGTTGCCTACTGTTTACCAAAAAATAAAAAAAATGTGTACTTATAAACCATTTGCTAAAATATTTTCAGCTTGCACGTGAATAAGCACGTTAAAAGATTGAGTAAAGAAATTTGATCCTTCTATACTGCCCGAAGCTTTTAGACGAGTTAATTCAACAATAGATGGATTGCTTTCTGTGTGAGGATTGCCACACGCTCCTGGGTGTTTCTCTCGTGTGATTGTATGGGTGCTTGTGTGAGTGGTAATTACATGGGATACATATAACATGGTCAAAGTCGAAATCCTCTTGATTATCAATAATTATAGTCCTAAAAATGTTATCATCATTTGGAAATCATCTTATAAAATTGAGAATTCCATCTTTTTTTGTGGCTTTTATCCAAGAATATGTAGCTTATTTGATTGTTTAACCTTTTGTTATTATTTATTTTCAGGTACTCTTAGGCATCACTCCTCTGGAGCTACATATTCTGGATGAATTTGAGGATGCTGAGTATGAAAGGAGGACTGTCGATGTGTTCTTAATGGTTTGTATATTTGGCTTGTCTCTTTTGTTCTGGTAGCACATCAGGGACCATTTAGTTGGATCTTGACATAAAAAAACTATAGCTGCAAAGGAACTTATGGTTGAAAAATTGCATGCTTAAATATCAAATGTTCTTTTATCTGTACACCTTGTATTATTATTATTCACACGTGCGCATGCATATCTATTGTGTTTTTGGTAAAAAAAATGAGCAGGTATAGTTAGTGATGTAGAATCAATTGAGAAGAAGAAGCTGAATAACAGAATCACAGCAAGGAGAAGAAGAGAGGAGGAAGAGAGGGAGCACGTTAGCGGAGAAAGAGGGAGAAGAGGGAAAGAGGGAAGACATGGGTGAGAGAGTGGGTAACAAGCCAAATGTGATTAAATTCATTCATCAACTGTCTTTGGAAGTTCCAATTACAACTATATAAATAACAAAACATAAACCTAATAGTTAATGGGCTTGGGCAACACCCATATATAAGCCTAATAAAATATAAAGCATAAATAAATGGCCTAAACAAAAAGCCCAACATAGGATGTCCGCATCAATTAGCCCTCAGCTTTTGATACCTTACTAAGAATCCGAATATAATTATTAGTTGTCTTGAATTTTGCAGGATAGTTCTGAGAAGTTGCAGGCCCACACTTATGTTTGGGAGAACAAGACCGATCCAAACTTATATGGCGAGTGGAATTTTGAGGTAAGCTTTCTGCTGTTTCGTAGAACACCAATAATTACTGGTAAATATTTTCCTGCGATACAATAATTGGAAGTTTCTCTAGAACCTAGAAACCACTGTATGATTTTGTGCTCAATGATATTCTTCTTTTTGACAAAAAGCTTCAGCAAAAAACTAATCCTTATTCTCAATGGCTATAACGATCATTTTCGTCACTTCATTTGTTTAATTGCTGTAGTAACCAAGCCAATCAATATTCATCATTTCATATAATGTAGCTTCTCTCATGGCTGTGTACATAGCAGCATGAATCTTGCAAGTTTAGGAAGGATAGAAGGATCACTTCTGATTAAGTGGGAGAGTGTGAATATTCATAATTTCATATAATGTAGATCCTCTCATGGCTGTGTACATAGCAGCATGAATCTTGCAAGTTTAGGAAGGATAGAAAGATTACTGCTGATTAAGTGGGAGAATGTGAGGTCATATGAATCAGGGAAGCTTTGAAGAGTGTAGAGCATCCTCTTTTAGATTATCTTATTTATAGAGTGACCTGGCCGTGTAAAATTTGGTAGAATTGAATCTTCCAACGAATTTGTAAGTTGACAACCACATTTCTATCTGACTCTTTCCACTTGTTGTCAATAATATCGGGAACTGGAAGTTTTATTCCACTTGCTGCTAAGCAATTGTCATTTCTCAAATCTCAAAATAGCCATCATTTTTGGTTTCCACATGGAAAAATTGTTCAGGTTCAACTTCTCGATCTTGAACTTTGCTGCCACTGTTTTTATCATGAACTGCCTTCTTTTCTAGGATTAGCTTCCCCCATTGCACATGAACAATATTTGTATATGTGAAATATATTCTGAAAATGCAAGGCTATGATATCTGAAACAAAAATGTGGGAAGGAAAATTGTTACTTTTCTTTAATAATACACAGCAATATATAGTAATTTACAAGAGGAAAAATAGGAAACTAAATCAGCCTAGAATCTGGGGGGAATATTCTCCAAATCGCTATGATTAAGGGATAGGCAGATAATTGAATCCCTTCAATTAAGGGATTTCAAAAACAAATTATTTTCCTAATCTATTTACTGCCTTTTTTTCACTTGACACCCCCCCCCACCCCCCCAAGCTGAGGAATAGATGTCTTCCATTCCTAGCTTGAATACAAGATCATGAAAATGAGAACTATTAAGCCCTTTGGTTAGAACATCAGCTAATTGTCGTCCTGAAGGAACATAGGACATACACACCAATCCTTTCTCCAATTTTTCTTTAATAAAGTGCCTATCAATTTCAATATGCTTTGTCCTATTGTGTTGTACAGGATTATGAGCGATATTGATAGCTAACTTGTTCTTCCGATTTGATTTTCAAATCATCTAGGATGATCTTTAGCCAATGTAGTTCGCACAATCCTTGAGCAATAGCCCTGAATTCTGACTCTGCAAATGATCTTGCCACCACATTCTGTTTCTTGCTTCTCCATGTTACTAGATTACCTCCAAGAAGAGTGCAATAACCTGTAGTCGATCTCCTATCTACTAGGAAACCTGCATAGTCGGCGTCGGTATAAGCTTCCAAAATTAGATTATTGTTCCTTTTGAACAAAATTCCTTTCCCCGGGTTGCCTTTTAAGTATTGTAGTACCCTATATGCCGCTTGAAGATGAGGTTCCCTAGGATCGTGCATGAATTGACTGATCACGCTCATAGAGTAGGCTATATCTAGCCGAGTGTGAGCAAGGTATATTAGTCCACCAACCAACCTTTGGTACATTCGTTTATCAACAGCTAGTTCCTTTTTAGCTTCTCCCAATTTATGATTTGGATCCATTGGTTCAGACACTGGTTTACACCCAATCTTCCTGGCTTCTGTCAACAAATCAATCACACACTTTTGTTGAGATATCAAGATTCCTTGTGTAGAGTATGTCACTTCAATGCCAAGGAAGTACTTTAATTTTCCCAATTCCTTTATTTCAAATTCTTTTTCTAGTCTTTCCTTCAATTCGTGTTTTTCTCTTTCATCATTTCCAATCACTATGATGTCGTCCACATAGACTAAAAGTGCACTTACTCCCCATGTAGACAAATGCTTGATGAACAGAGTGTGGTCACCTTGACTTTGTTTATATCCTGATTCCTTCATAACCCTTACAAATCTTCCAAACATGCTCTAGGAGATTGTTTTAACCCATAAAGAGACTTCCTAAGCTTGCATACCTTGCTAACTGGGTCCTCAAATCCCGGTGGAATGTTCATGAAGATTTCTTTATCGAGATCACCATGGAGAAATGCATTCTTAATATCATACTGAAAGAGTTCCCAGTTATAGTGAGCAGCCAATGATAATAAAATTCTTACTATATTCATTTTTGCAACTGGTGCAAAAGTCTCCTGATAATCAATCTCATACGTCTGAGTGTACCCTTTAGCCACCAATCACGCATTATATGTTTCAAGGAAATCATCAGCTTTGTATTTCAATGTGAAAACTCATTTGCAATCAACAATGTTTTTTCCTTTCGGTTTATCAACAATCTCCCATGTTCTATTACTTTCTAACGCATTCATTTCCTCTCTCATAGCGTCCCTCTATTCCCTTTTTAACAATGCCTCAGAAACAATGTTAGGAATAGCAATGGTGTTTAAACTCACAATGAACCTTTTGTGGGCCGGTGACAGGTTTATAAGTGAAACATAATGAGATAGTGGGTAGAGTGGTCGTTTAGCGCATTCTCTGATACCTTTTCTAACAACAACAGGGAGATCCAGGTCATCTATGGAATTAATTGATGTTTCAACATTTTGTGTGTGTTAAGGTAGGTTAGATCTTACTGTGGTTTCATTGTCAAAGTCCGAGTTGAATTCTTGGACCTATGTCAGTTCTGGGAGGGCCTTTCTCCTTGAATACACCTGAGCAATACTTGGAAGATCATGATTGACACTGGTTGGGATAGGAGGAGACTTGAGTTCAGTGATAGGATTGGGTGACTCGTATGTAGTTTGTTCGGTTTCGACACGGACTAGAGCATCTGAGACTTGAGGTAAGTCAATATGTTTAATTGGTTCGAAGGACTCACAAGTACTTGCTTCCATCATTGATATCTCCCCCCTGACGGGAGGACTTGGAAAAAAACGGTGTTTCTTCAGTAAAGGTAACATCTGTAGAAATGTAAAATTTTCTAGATGAGGATTGTAACACCTGTACCCCTTTCGAGTGAATGAGTAACTAAGGAAGACACATTTGATTGCTTGAGGGTCTAGTTTGCCTCTATGTTGGTTGTGGACATAAACAAAGGCATTGCACCCAAATACTCTAGGTGTGAGTCCATTAGAGGTTCGGCAATGGGGATAAATTATTAAGTACCTCCATGGGGCTTTTGTTATCTAACACCGTCGAAGGAAGCCTATTTATGACATACGTGGCAGTAAGAACAGCCTCCCTAGTAGGATTTAGGAACATTTCCTTGAAAGAGTAAAGCTCGGGTAGTATTGAGTAAATGTCTATTTTTCCTTTCAGCTTCCCCATTTTGTTGGGGTGTGTTGACACATGAAGAATCATGGATAATACCCTGTGTTTGAAAGTAATGTGCTAGTCTGGTTGAAGTAGTCTCGAGCATTATCTGTCTTAAACCTTATTATTTTTACCCCGAATTGATTTTGAATCATTGAGTGGAATGTAGGTATAACAGGGTTGACATCAGATTTTTGTTTAAGGAGGAAGAGCCATGTAACCCGAGTACAATCATCAATTAAGGTTGTGAACCAACGAGCCCCATAGACATCAGCTACAGGAAAAGGACCCCATAAATCACTATGAATCAAATGAAAAGGATGAGAACTTCTTTTATTGCTGATAAGAAAAGATACACAAGTGTGTTTTGCTAATTCATAAATATCACAATGAAACTTAAAGATATCTAATCCTTGGAACAACTGAGGAAACATGATTTTTAAAATTTTAAATGATGGATGACCTAGACGTAAGTGATACAACCAAATGGTATCTTTATTTTCGAATCTTAGAAAAGATGAAAGCAAAGACAAATAACTCCTTTCCTTCTAAAGTGTTTCGAGGTGATAGAGGCCACTCCTTTCCTTAGCAAGTCCAATCCTTCTCCCCGTTCCTTGATCCTGAAAAACACAATAAGGAGAAAAGAACAAGGTTAGGTGTGATATGTATATCTCCAAACCCTGCAACAGTAGCTAGAGAGCCATTAGCAGCTATAATTTTTCTATTACTTGGACATGGGGTCTAGTTATGGAAGAATTGAGGAGTGGGTGTCACATGGTCTGTGGCAGTTGAGTCAATGATCCAAGAATTGTCATAACACTTGTTTGAGGCATTGTTGCAAAAAGAAAATGAAAGGTTACCTGAAAGGGCTAAAGAGCAGGTTCCAGAAGGCTTTTCAAGAGACTCCAATAAGCTTTTTAGCCGTTCAATTTCTTCACTGTTAAATCCTCTGGCTTTGAGATTTTCCTCTGTTTTGGGCTGCTTCACCGTGCTTGAGGTCTTTGCTGCCTCTCATGGGTCCCCCATTCTCGATTTGGAGGTTTACCATTTAGCTTCCAACATTTATCCCTTTCATGTCTCGGTTTATTGCAATAGGTGCAACAGAGCTCGTCCTTGTTTTCCTTTACCCGGGTATTTGAGCAGATCATTCCTTCTTTTCTCCTGATGGTTTGCCACCAGTGCTGACCCACTTGCGGTGTGTGGTTCAAGCATAACTCTTCTCCGACTTTCTTCTGCTCGAATTAATGAGATAGTTTCTTCTAGAGTTGGCGTGTCTGACTTTCCAAGGATTTGAACTCTAGCCCGATCAAATTTAGGATTCAATATTGCCAAAAAATCATAACCTCGATCTTTTTCAATGAAGTTCTTCAAGGTGACAGCATCTTCGGGACATTTCATTTCAAAAACTCGGTAATGATCAAGTTCTTGCCACAGATTTTGCAATATGTTTGCATACTCCGTGACAGATTTGTCTCCTTGTTTTGTGGCTGCGGTCTTAACCTTTATCTCATACACTTGGGCAGCATCATGCTCCTTTGAATATGTGCAGTGGATGAAGTGCCATATCTCCTTTGCGGTAGCCAAAAACATGCATGTGTCGTAATCATGGGATCCATAGAGTCCCACAGCTAGGACATTATCATGGAATCCTCTTTAGCTGATGCTCTAAATTCTGGTTTATCCTTTGCAGGTCCTTTCCCAAGAAGATGATTAAGTCTTCCTTTGCCTTTGAGATATGTTCGGACAAATTGAGACCATTTGAGGTAGTTTTTCCCATTGAATCTGTAGGAGGCCCGAATATTGTGTAACTCTCCAATTTTCTGGACAGAATTGGATTCTTTTGATAGGTTAGGGTAGCTGGTGATTTCGGAGGTTGACGTGGTGATTGAGGCTCTGACTGATCGGATTTTAAGAAAGGCTATTAAGGCAAAATATTGGCTAAAATGTGCCAGAAAAGAACCTAAAAAAGAGCTCAAATCCACAGCAATGAAGGCCGCCTGAAAAAATCCTAGAGGAGCCGATGACTCTGATACCATGAAACAAAAATGTGGGAAGGAAAATTGTTACTTTTTATTAATAATACATAGCAATATATGGTAATTTACAAGAGGAAAAATAGGAAACTAAATCAGCCTAAAATCTGGGAAGAATATTCTTTAAATCATTATGATTAAGGGATAGACAGGCAATTGAATCCCTTCAATTAAGGGATTTCAAAAACAAATTATTTTCCTAATCTATTTACAGCCTTTTTTCACTTGACAATATCATTGTTAGGAAATTATTTTAACAAAGACTGCTGGCAACTAAAGGATTCAAAAAACAATGGAAATGAATTTGACATGGAGAGTTTACATGTAAACCCCAAATTTGATTGGAGGGAAATAGCCACCAAAACTTGATTCCAGGCAAAAAAATATACAGGGAAGTTTAGAAGGATTACTCGCGTAGAAGAATTTGCAATGATTTCTTTGTAAATGCAAGGAGAGAACAATAATTTCTTAGTCTAGGGATATGAGAAAACAAAGTGAGAACTTTCTTAGAGAGAAAAAAAAAAGACCTTTTCTTCTCTATTTTGAAGCCCTCCAATTTTTTTTTGCAAGATAGAGATAGAAAATTTGTATTCTTTAAGAAAGTTCCCACTTTGTTTTCTCCTATTTTAGGATGGAGAAATTATTCTCTCCTTGTAATTAGGTGGACATTATTGTAAATTCTTCTACACTTGCTCGTGATTTACCTTAATTAAATTTGGAGTTTTCTACATAAAGTAATTGTGTTTTATTTTATTTTCATTTTTTCAATCTCACTTGGATTGCGAGCTAGATGATAAGAATGTGCTATTACATCAAAGAGAATCAGCTGCTCCAGTTTCTTGGTTCCAGAAGATTCTACTAGTGGTTAAGTGAAGGTAGTAGTTACAGGAAAGGAGCTTGGTTTTTTGGTTAGGAAGTAGTTGTTGCCAAAGAATAAATAAGAGATGGTAGGCTTAGACAAGGGGAAGAGAATTTGGATATTGTCTTGGGAGAGAAGTAGAGCATCTTGAATGCTTTGCAAATTATTGTATTTTCTTTCGTTTAATTTGTAATTCCTTACATAAATTCTGTTCAGGTTCCTATCAAATTGGTGTCAGAGAATCGATTCTAAGACAAATGGAAACAAATTTCAACCGGTTTGAGCAAATGATATATCAACAGGAAGGAGGAGACCAAGCACATGATTTATGTTGGATTCACAAGGCCACTCAAAACATCAATATTCTACAAGGAAAATCCAGATTTGTGGCTGTTTAGGATGGTGCAATGTTTTTTCGTGAATCGGTGGTTGTCGGAGAGGGAAAAGGTGAAAGCCGCAGTTTCATACTTTGAAGGAGAGGCATGGGTATGGTTCTAGGGGATAGAAAGTGGTTGATTGATTTGAACTTGGGAAGAAATAAAGGTTTTGATGTTGACTTGATATCACATTCACGAGGTCTTCATTGGTGAAGAATTTCTAGCATGCAAGAGTTGGGAGGTAGTGAACTCAGAGATAGTGTTGTCAATTGCATATCAGGGAAGAGATCTCTAGTAATTGGTTGAATCAGGAGAAGATGGAGACATTGATGATCAAATGGGAAGAGAACTATGTCAATGGGCTGGAATGTAAGGCTAAAATTCATGTGGTAAATTCGTGGGCTTGGTTTTGGAGATGGCCCAACCGATAGAAGACAACTACTATTAAAACAAGCCCTATGAGAACCAAGGAGTTGAAGGAGGGAATAGGGCAGCCACGATGCAAGGGGAATTTGTGTTGTAAGACAAATTTTTGGAATATAATTTCATTTTTCTTATAGGAATCAATTTTTCTATCATCCAGCATAGAAGTCACATTTATGGGCTACTTTGTAAAAGGTTGTTATCCTATATAGTATTGCACCACTAACTTCTCAGATATTAGGGTGGTTGTGTTGATAAGCATATGTTATTACGTCAAAGGGAATCAGTTGCTCAGTTCCAGAAGGTTCCGCTAATGGTCACAGGAAGTAGGTACATTAGGATAGCGGTTACATGAAGTAGCTACAGGAAAATATTGTGGTATTTTCGTTCGGAATTAGTTGGTGCCGAAGAATAAATAAGAGATGGTAAGTTAGATAAGGGGAGGAGAATTTTGCTATTATCTTCGGAGAGAAGTAGATCCTCTCGAATGCTCTGAAAGCTATTGTATTTCTTTTGATTGAGTTTGTAATTCCATACATTCCAAATTGTGTTCGAGATCATCGTGATATTGAGAATGAAGCATTACGAAGGGAAGTGCTAGAGCTTCAAAAGCAATTGGCGTATCTTCAAATCGGGAGACGAGAGGCACCAAATGAGGAATATGAGGAAGAAGATTCATATGACGATAAAGAAGAAGGTAATCCTTTCCATCGAGATCATAGCACGGGGTCCAATTGTTCTTGAAGGAATCACAAGTTTGAACGAGATTTCGACATCAAAGTTGATGTTCCAGAATTTGAAGGTAGGTCAGATGAATTCATTGTATTGGTAAGTATGGAGAGAAAGGAAGAGCCGTTGTTTTGAAAACCAAACAAGAACAACAGAGTAGTTTAGAATTGTTTTATATGACTTTGTATGTCTGGTTTAATGCTGCGACAACCAATCATATAGAAGAACTGCCTAACTTCATGTCATTTCTTTCTTATTTAAACTGATAATATACCGCCCATGTATTATCTTTTGATTAATAAAATTACCTGATTACTTATCAAAAATAAAATAAAAATTCCTCACATGTATTCATATCTATTTAGGTTCCTTTCACTAACTTCATCACAATAATTTCCTAAAAATTGCTACTTTTGTTGGAAGATCCAAAGCAACTAGATATTTAGTAACCACAAGCTTATGAATGTTTTAGCCTATCATTCCCTCTTCTAACTTATGATGCTAAGATCACATTACTTTTGTGAAGCTGGAGTCTCTTATCATTTTGATAAAATATATATATAGTCTCTGGTTAATTTGTTACTCGAAATTTTGAAGCAAAGTGTGTTTTGAAAGTTCGAGTCACACAAAGCACACCTTGACGATTCTTTTATATCGATGATAACATTATTGATTAGTTTATTTTACTTAGTATTCTTGTACCGGAATTTTATTTCATAATTAATTGTAAGTACTTTAAAATTTTGATTGAGGCGATGGCGGATCAAGGATTTTGAGTGAGCATGGGTGACTGTTGACAGTTGATCGTCAACCGCAATAAAATATTAAAAATTAAATATAACATATATTATTGTGTAACACTAAGTGTCAAAATTCAACAAGTGTCATGATGGTCAAACTTTCAAAAATCTTAACAGGGCTGACTGGTTCGAATCCCCTCCTTATTGCATTAGTTTTGGTAAAAATTATTAAACTAGAATAATTGCACAATAAATTGCTTTGGAAGATATTCGATCCCAAAGCTTCCAATTTGGATGTGGAAGCTCCAAACCGAGCTACAAGATATGTTTGAAAATAAAATGAATTACCAAATATATAATTTAAAAATTTTATCTATTGTTGCAAAAAAAATAAATCGTTCCTGCGGATCCAACAACGGTGGCCGCTGCTAGTGCTCTCAGGGTGCTGGATCCGCCACTGGATGGAGGTCAGTTCACTTCCAATGCTGGCATTTGCCAATTATTCAGATTTCTCCCCCTGTGCTATGATTCAAAACAAAAATACTCTAAAAGCCCAATCATGGTTTCAGCCGCGAATGTGAAGCCTTAATAGGCCTAACGTACAGAACAGTTGTATGCAACTACAGACAACTATATTGCTCAGTGGGTATTAAACCACAAAAGAACAATATGTTTTTGAGGCACACTAACATGGGTACTTTTGAGTTGAGTATTCATTTGTTAATCATATCAATTTTATTATATAACATCAGTTGTTCTGGATTTGCTGAGCATGCTGCACACAATGTCTCCTTGCTTATAATAACAGGTAGGGACCTTTTCATGATCTCTAATCAAACATTTCATGAGCAAGGCTTATACTGACGTCTTATGTCATCAACTTTTAAGTTTATAATTTTCTTTTGGGATATCTTAATATTTTACATTCCCTGAGGGGTAGTTCAGTAGTCAGACCTTGGGTTTGCTCCCCAGTGGTCACCAGTTCGAATCCCTTTAGGGCCACTGAGGTGAGTATCCAGTTGTAAATTTCAGGATCCTGTGGAATTAGTCGAAGTGCACGTAAGTTGGCCCGGACACCCACTGTCATTTAAAAAAAAAAAAAAAAAAAAAAAAAAAAGAACATTTGAGGATGCTTCTTTTCTCCCTTAGTAAATTGGAACTTGAAGGCTGGGGAGAGGGAAGTGGTGAAGGAAAAGTCCCAATCGCCAAACTATGGTCAGCAGTTGCCAGGGATCTGCATGTGACATAGTTTGGATAGGGTTACTAAAATTACCTAGAACATTAAGCAATACATAATAGATTTATCTAGGCAAATAATTTGTTGAAAGGCATAGGTCAGAATATGGTAATGGTGCTTGCAAGAAACTTCTTTTGCTTCCAGAGATTACAAAGTATTCATGCTAATTTTCGTGATGATAAACAAGTTTTCTGGTTCTGTTGCCTTTTTTTTTTTTTGGGTGGGTGGGGGGGGGGGGGGGGGGGGGGGGGGGGGGGGGGGGGGCGACAACTGATGTTTTTAAAGCTGACCAATTGACTGGGTTTCGTCTCCTAGAATCAGACTGGTTCCCAGTTTTCTGATTGAAATGGTCGGGTGGCTTTGTAACAGTTGATGTCCATTTCAAAGTCTCTATTTAGTTGAAGGTCCTATACTTTACCATCATATATGGAAGTACGAGTCAACGCTGGGAGTACGTAAGCTTATAGTACGTTTGATAAAGTTTTTTGTAGATCTTAAACGGTGTACCCTATAAAACGTGTGGATAATAAATTTGTAGTAGTTGTAGGTTCGATGAAACATGTGGATAAAAAATAACTTGACCAATTTATAATAGTTTAAGCTTTGCCAAACATACAATAATAAGTTCGTTCTAGAATTTGATCTTTTATTCTTGAAAACTAGTTGTATTCTCACTCTCTTCCCTAACCTTCTGTTATATGTTGTAATTGTATTAGATATGGAAACAATTGCACAAGGACGACTTTTTGAAGATGACGAAAGGTTTTGTGGAAGAACTGGGGCTTCCGGATTCAAAGAGGCGAGTCGAGACCTATGAATCCTTCTATCCACAGACAGAGAATAATCCTTCCAATCCTTAATGGTGTGTTTTCAATTTATTCTATTGAGAATTGTTTCTTGATAAGATTTATAATGTCTGCTGCAAAACATATGCCCAGATAAGATAATTGTCTTTAAAACATAGTTGAGCAGAGTATGCGTAGTGCATGCAACCAATAATGCATAATGATTCATTCTCAGTTGTGTAATCCTGATCCCATTTTGTGTACATTTTAAGATTTAGTTATTGAATAAATCTTTAAAATGTAACTTATATTACAATTTGATATTTGCCTCTTTGTAAAGCCATTTTAACTATGCCACTTGTAGTTATAGTGATGGAGATGGAGATCGAATAAAGATAGGATTTAGATAGAATTTTAAAATAGAGTTCTATTCAACTTATATTTGTTTAAATTAGATTATGTTAATTTTAATATTTCGATGAAGTTCTAGTCTATTAGAAGTTCTTTTGATTTTAGATTAGTTGCTCCATATATAAAGAATTTATATACCGTACTAGATACCCTTGAATATATGAATAAATTGATTTCTTCTTTGCTGGCTTGGGGACGATGTGGGTTTGCTTTTATTGAGCTTAATATATGACACTTATCGAATATGGCTTTATTCAGAGTTCTACTACGACTAGTTCCATGTAATGGAAATGTATTTTTACATCCTACTTGGGTTTGCTTCTATTGAGCGTAACATACGACAATTATCGAGTGCGGCTTTCTACGGAGTTCTTTCCTGACTGGCTCAATGCAATTGGAATGTATGTTTATGTCCTATCATGAAGCCTGTGATCTCTCTATAATGAAGAGCGTACATAAGGTAATCAGCATATAAAATCAAGGGATAAAAACCACTCATATTCTTACAATTACTTTGCGCAATTATTCGATCTCTCGAAGTTTAATTAAAAAAATTATGTTTTTAAGTGGGTAAATTTCGTTACGTTTTTCCAATTTGCTCAGTTGTATAATTATGTTGTAATTTGATTTCAATCAGATAGTTGTACTTTAATTTGATTTTAATAAATATAACTCTATTCAATTTTACTAATGAAAATCAATATGGCAACCGTTGACCGTCGTGGTCATTAGTTATCGAGTAATGCCATGTAGCTCTATAGGGGTTGCATCTTCAGTTTATGTGGTATTATATGATATGCTAATTGAAAGGTAAAATTAAATAAGTCATTTGATTTTACTTATCATTTAATGCTACATAAACGTGACCTTGATTGGAATTGTAATCTCAATGGACCTATGTAGCATTAGTCTTAGTTATTAGTATGAAGCAAGTGTTATTTCAGTGATATAAATGGTTGTTATTTATTGTCATCGATTTCTGTCGGTCCAAATTATAAAATTAGATGAAATTATATCGATTAAATTTTAATCAAATTGCAATTTTACTTTTATAAAAGTTAAATTTACAATTACCTGATTAACATTGAGATAAAGTGTGGCTAACTTCATGTGGAAATAGTAAAGTTCCATTAGTTTTAATTAATTACTGTGCACAATAAGAATAAAGTATCAAAGATATGGTGAACAGGAGTTAATTGGTCCAATAGTCACTCAATTTAGGTCTATGTCTTTAATTGGTTATTGAAGTTTAAAATGTCGAGTTTTGGTAATTAAATTTAGGTCAATGTTTTCGATTGTTCACTGAACTTAGTTCAATGTTTTAAATTACTCACTGAAATTTAAAATAACGAGTTTTGACCACTAAACTTTGAAATACACCATATGTTACTCACTAGCATAAGTATTGAGTTTTGAAAAATATCAAATTTACAGTGAGTAATATATATAATTTTTTAAAGTTCAAAGTAAAGTACAATATTTTTCAAAGTTCAGTTGTCAAAACTTGACATTTTAAATTTCAGTGAACAATCAAAGACATAAACCCAAATTCAACTACCAAAACTCGACATTTTAAATTTTAGTGACCAATCAAAGACATTGATATAAGTTCAGTGATCATTGGAACAATTAACTCGCTGAATAGCCTTAACATTTGGCAGAATCGAAAGAAAAAATGGACGGGGCCCGTGATGGGTCTTACTTTGGGGCGACGAAAGGCTCGGCATGGCGGACACGTGACTAACTACGGCGGTTCCAAAGAATTCACCAAAAATCAGATAAGACAACTTTTCTGGACTCCTGTTTGGTGGGCATTAAATAAAATTTTAGTTTATTTTGATAAAAGTTAATAAAATGTGTGGTTGAAAAGTTATGAATCTCATAAAATACTTGATTAAAATTATTGATGACTTAATCTAAATTTTAATTCCTAGGGTGGGGGCACAACACTGGTTGGCATAGCATGTTAGACAAAGCTTAAAGAATTTACTTGTAAGTAATAAGTTAGGTTTAGAATAGGTGAATTTATTAATGTTCGATTTATATAATAATAATAACAAAAAATTAAGAGACTTTAAAGTTACTTATAAAATTATTAGTTTTCTTCATATAATACTACTCGTACTTCTGTATTTTAGGTTTAAAATTTCATAAATTAAACCAAATTACTTATATTTGGACAGGATAAAAGTTAAATTTTGTTAAAAGTTGATGAAATATATAGTTGAAAATTTGCGATCCTGCGAAATTGGAGGTTGAAAATGAATTTGTAAAAAAAAATGATCCTTTAAAAAAGAAGGGCCAAATAGGAGCGTAATAAGTTTGACTCACTCAAATTGTTATTTTTAAAATTGATACAGATTTCAAAGTTTGAGGAAATATGCATGGTAGGTCCCTGATAGGGATGTAAACGAGTCGAGTCGAGCCGGTTCGCAAGCCGAAATTTTCGGCTCGGGCTCGGCTCGAGTAAATCGTAGCGGGCTTTTTTTGGGCCCGAGCCGAGCCAAAGCTTGGCGCGAGCTTTGGCTCGGGCTTTTTACGAGCCGGGCTGGCTCGGTTTTTTTAATTTTAATTTTTTTTGCAATTTTTAATGACATTTTTTTCACATGCCAATTGTTGTGGTGCAATTTGTTTAGTGTAAAAAGTAAAGAAATTGTTTAATGACATTTTTTTTGAAAGAATTTAAAAATTGCATCATTTATTATTTATACAAATTACAAATTAAATAAAAGTACAACTTTCAAAATTATGTAATTTATACGAATAACAAAATAAATAAAAGTTACAAATTACAACCCTCCTCCTTTTTCCGGGTTTGGGACCGGTTACAATCAACGTAGGCGGAGTTAAAATTATACACGAATAAAATATTTCCTGTACAATTTTCTTGAATCAAATAAATTTAAAAAATACATTTCTTAAAGAAAAATAATTAATTTAAAAACTTACAACATCCTATATTTGGATATGCTGCAACTCTTCTGCCATTATACTATCAATATGTTCTTGAACACGTAATTCTGCACATTCCCCATCCTTCAAGCATATCAAAGCATCCAATATATCTTCTTTTAGTCTTGATCGTTCATCTGATAAAATTCGACCACCTAAACTGAATGCAGCCTCCGATGCTACCGTAGACACTGGAGGTGTTAGTAGATCACGTGCAATTTTTGATATAATTGGATATTGCCTTTCATTACATCCCACCAATTTAAAAGACTAAGGGCCCGTTTGGTAGAGATTTTGAGAATTGATTTTTTGACAATTAGAAGAAAAGTGGGGTCCACATGTGAGAGAAAAAGTCAAAAATTACGGCTTGAATAGTAAAATAACGGTCAAAAAATCAATTTTTTGGGGCAAAAAATTCCTACCAAACGGGGCCTAAATTCTTGTAATTCGTTTGGTTGCAACACGCTACGAACATCCACACACATACACCTAGCTAACTCAGAAGGAATTTTAAGATTTGTACAACCAATATTGATCGCTCTAGATGTTGATGAGCTAGAACTAGAACTAAATGAAGGAACACTTGTATTGCTATCTAAATAATTTCATAAATTTTCGAAATTTGTTGAAATATTTCTTAAAAAAGAACTTTGGGAAGTAGAACTACGCTGACCTTCCTTTTCAGCATAATAATTATACATTTCACATAAAAAAGATTCTATATACATTTGTGATAATTTTATATTCAAAAAATCTGATATCCCCTTTACAGTAGTTTTTGTGCCAATTAAATTAAGTCGAGGGTCCATTATTGAAGCTAAAAAAAATAAAGAAGGCAACTCTTCCCAATATTTACAAAATTTTAACTCCATAGAGCGGATTACATCAGCAAAAAGTAGCGAATTCTTATATTTATGAAATGCTTGTGAAATGTAAAAAAATGTTGTAAAACAAGAGAAGATGTAGGGTAATAAACACCGCTACATTCCTTTATAATATCGAAAAAAGGTTGTAAGAATTTTTTCACGTAAAATGCAATAGTCCATTCCCAATTTTTCAAATTATGTTCAGGTCCGAGTGTATGCCTACCATTATAATATAGTGAAATCACTTTATCGTAATTTTCACACGAATGTAACATAAGATATGTAGAGTTCTACCTATGTGTTACATCAGTGGCAAATGATTTCTCCTGTAATCCATACTCTGCACACAAACTATTAAATACTTGTTTTCTTGTTGGTGACACAGTAATAAAATTTATTGCTTATCTAATTTTATCTAAATGTGAACTTATATATTCTAATCCAACTTTTACAATCAAATTAATAATATGACATACACAACGTTGATGAAAAAATAGATTTCCAAATACGGGGTTAAGATCAGCAATAAATCTTTCAATAACAACATTGTTCACTACAGCATTATCAAAAGTAAAATTTCGACCCATATCTTGTATCCTATATTCCTGTATGATATCATTTAAAACCATGTATATGTTAGTGGCATTATGGGGAAATTCTACACATCTGAATGCAATAATTCTTTTATGTAGAAGCCACAGGTGATCAATATAATGAGCCGTAACAGTAATATAATCTTTTCTATTACAACCAGTCCATAAATCAGAAGTAAACGATATAACACTATTAAAATTTTTTAGACCTTCAATAGTAATTTGTTTTTTTCTGTTATATAATTTTATGCTACCCGAACGAAGAGTATTTCTAGAATAAGAAGAATACCTGGGTTGGAGATATTTTTGCACGAGTAGGGTAAAGTGTATTGAGTCTATCATCGTAAGCGGCATCTCTGCTGCAGCCAGGTATGCAGTTATTCCTTCATGAAATCTTTCCTGTGAATATACAAATGTGGAAAGAGTAGAATTAGAACCGCCAAACACTAATTCGGTCTGTTTCGAGTCGAGATCGGCTGGTTTCGCTTTGCAACTCCTTAATACGTGTCTATTCAAATGCGGTGTGCTCGAGCCAGGCTTCCAACTAAGTTCTTTGCCACAGTAATTGCAACATGCTTTCCAAATATCTACTCCATTTTGAACACCAAATTTTTTTCATGTCATATGTTGCCAACAGTCCGATGATTCTTTTTTTGACCTTTTTGTCTCGAGTACTTGAACTTCTTCCTCTTCAATATCCTCCAAATTAATTGGAACATTTTCACATGCATCGTAGTTAGATGGAGTACTCGAGCTACCGCCAAACTGATTAACTTTTTCACTTGTAAAATCCATAATAACTAGTATAATAAAAAATACAGAATATTAGACTGTAGAGTGAAAGAAATTGAATATATTAATTGTTATATGAGAAGTGAGAAAGAAGAAATTGAAACTTGAATGATTGAATTTGAATCTATAATATAGAAATAATGCGAATTAAAATTGATAGCAAAGTGATTTAAAACTTCAAAAATCATCTCGTATTTATAGATAAAAAAACCCGCGTTATTTTTCAAATTTGAATTTCAAAATCTATACGATTAAAGGTAACAGTGTAACGCTACGTAAAAAATGCAGCTATAGCTACCGTAGCTACTGCCTAAGGCAGCAGGTCAAATTTTTTTTAATTTTTTTTTGTCCTTTAATTTGCTTGGGCCGAGCATTATTGTCACGGGCCATTTTTGGTTGTATATCTTCCTCAGCTATATAAATTTGATTGTATCCTGAATACCCATCCATGAAGGAATGCATTACGTGTTCGGCAGTTGAGTATACTAAAGAATCTAGCGTGGGCATTGGATATTCATCTTTGGGTGTGGCTATGTTTAAATTCCTAAAGTCTATGCACACCCTTAATTTACCATTATTTTTTAGTACTGTCATGATATTGGACAACCATTCGACATACCTGGCTATTCTAATAAAGCCTGTTTTTAATAATCGTTTTATCTCTTTTTTAATCTCAGAGAATACATTAGGAGCAAAACGTTTAGGAGGTTGCCTATGAGGTTTAAAATTTGGCTTAGTTGACAATCTATGTTCCACCAAATCTCTATTTAAACTAGGCATATGTTCATATTCCCAAACAAAACAATCCTTATACTCTTTTAATAAAGCGATTAATTTATCACTAACCTCTTGGTCAAGCATTTGGCTGATGAAGATTGGGCGATCTTCTCCTTCATTGCTAATATTCACTTTAATTAGAGGGTTTTGTGCTTGAGCGTATCCAAGCTTGGCGATTCTCATCACTTCATCGTCCAATTCCCTCGTAGGCACTTCTTCTTCTAAACAATTCACCTTGTTGACTTCTCGGCCAATACTTTATCCCAACTCGAACACTGCCAATTTGTCTCTCAATGCTTTCAAGGCTGCTTCTTCTTTCGTCTTGTCCTTGCATTCTTTATTGAAAGCCATTAATTTGGTTTTGAAAGCCTAAATATAGGCCATTTGCCTTTGTTGCTTGCAACTCATTTAAAACTCCTTGATTACCCTTTTGCCAATTACTGGCTCTTCTAGGGCCACTATGTTTGGTCTCATCTGACTGAACGTTTCAGTGAGTGTATCCACCTGAAAACGGCTCTTCACTCTGTACGACAATTTGAGTTTCTTCTCCATCTTGGACTACTCTGACAGGTCCATAATTTCCTTCGTACATAAACTTTTCTACTGAGTTTACTTCTGCAAACAAAGGTCTATGATCGACCTGCACCACTTCTGCTTCGCCTTTGTCATTCTAAAAAACCAGGCATTGATGGAGCGATGAGGATATACAGCGACTTTCGTGTATCCAATCCCTTCCTAATAACACATTGTAACTAATAGGACCATCTATTATAAAGAAGACTGTGGTCCTAGTAGTTGTCCCTATAGTTATGTCCATTGTCATAACCCCTTTAGCTGAAGTTGTTCCTCCATTGAAACTCGTAAGGACGACTTCTGTTGGGATCATATCACTTTCTGTCGGGATCATATCATTTTCTGTCTTTGCAAATTTCCTCATCATCCTAGATGGAATGGTGTTTATAGCTGCTCCATTACCGACAAGCACTTTTGCCACAGGTATGCCGTTAACTAGAGTTTTAACGTACAATGGCCTCAAGTGTTTAGTTAACTTCATGGCTGGTCGCTTAAAAATAACCTTTTCGACAGCATCTATTTCCACTTCCTGCTTGTCCTCTGTCGAGTTATCCTTTTGTGATAAGTCAACGTGCAGCATGTCGCACTAAACTTCCGTTTTCTAAATTTTCTTTTTACTGTTTTCTAATGCTTTTTCTTCAGTTACCCAACCTGTGGGAGGAGGCATTATTCTTGGAGGTGATCCATATTTTTCAAAGTGAGGAACTCTCTTGTTCCTTTTGGCCGTCCCGTACAACACGTAATAATCGAAAGAACGCCCAGACGATTCCCCCAACAAGTCCACTTCACGAACCCCCTCTCCATGTAGTTGCTTCAACAGAGTATTGTACGATACTCCTCTTTTTCTTCTTTCTGCTTCCAAATCAATTTCCTCTTCGATATCCGTCATACCATCATCTCCTTCATCATCGTAGGCCCTTCTAGAAGTTTGACCTTCTTCATGTTCCAACACGCATGCTTCTTCTTCGTTATCCTCCCTCTCTTCTTCTTCTTTCTCTTTATTTTTGAACTCATTGGCTAGCACATAGTTATTAGCCATGATAGGATGTAACTTACCAAACTGAATAGTAAAGGGCTGATCTGGATCTTCTCCATCCCTTCTGTCTCGCTCAAACTTCGACCTCCCAGAAGAAGTTTTTGGCAATTCTTTCATCTATTCACCTGTACTAGTCTCTTCACTGTCTTTGAAAACATTTTGATTGGCTACTTCGAGTAGTCTAGGCACTTTAGGACGTGGCATTCCCTGTTGTTGCCTCATCATCCGTCCTAGTTCTGTTGAAAACGCCTTTGTTGGGTTCTAGTCATCTCATTGAAGGGTATCGCCCTTCCTGCATTATATTGGAACGAATGTCATACATTTGGTTGGCGAGGCTGCGGCCTGAATGTTCTCCCATTATTTACTGGCCTGAACTGCCTTTCAAAAGGCGGTCCCTTATAGAATGATGTACCTCGCCCTCTACCAGACTGAGCGTTTGGGAAAAAACTAGGGTGATGATGATGCTGCCATATCCCTGGTTTCTCCGTGTTCCCACTCACTTCTCTTTTACATCTTGCACATAGGACGTCTTCATCCTTTTCAGGCTCTTTCCATTTGATACGTTCAAATACACTGTGATGTGGTTCAGGGTTTTCTTCCCCGTCGTCTATAACTAACTTAAATTTTGGTAACTTATTTTTGAAACTAGTCGTTACCATGTTCACCCCAAGTGGCTGTGGAAAAGGGTTTTCATCCATTGCCATCTTCCTCTTATCCTCGAACGTAATTCGTCCTGATTCAATGGTATCCTGTAACACATGACGAAAAATCAAACAGTTATTAGTCAAATGTGACCATGCATTATGCCACTTACAATATTTTTTACCCTTAACTTGTTCAGGGCTTGGCAATTTATGTTTATCACTCAGCTTTATCTTTTTTCCTTATATAGTTTATCAAATATAAGGTTAGCTTTGGTTACATCGAACGAGAACGTTCTAGCCTTTTTGTTTTCATCTTTTATAGGCTCATCTTTGCCCGACGGTCTAAGCTTAGCCATTATAGGACAAGTATACGTGTCTCCTTTGATTAATTCGGCCAAACACATTTCGATTTGATCGTAATACTCGTCATTAATGATATGAACATCAAAATTTGGGTCTCTATAATAAGTCCCTTTGCTAGAATTTTTCATTTGCTCTTCTTCTCTTATTAATCGTTCACACCTAATCACGTTCGCGCTTAATTGGAAAAGATCGGGAAATTCCATGTCTTGGAATTTCTTTTTCAAATCAAAGCTTAGACAACCTTGGGTGATTTTGACAAACTCTTTTTCGGGGAAAGGTACAAAACATTTACTTCTTGCTATCTTGAACCTTTGAAGGAAACCTTCTGCCCATTCGTTTGGCATTTGACGTAGATTCGCTAAATCGGCCAAAGTAACTTCAAACTCAGTCTTATAAAACTGAGCGTGGAACAATTGCTCCAATTGTTGCCACGTTTGGACAGAGTTTGCTAGCAAATTGATGAACCAGGAGAAAGCTACTCTTGTTAATAAACTAGGGAAAAACCTCATTTTATGGTAATCAGTTACGTCACCACTTTGCAGTGTGAATCGCCCTATGTGTTTTAGAGTAGACACCTCTCCTACACCGGTAAATAATGAGAATTCTGGCACTTTATACCCTCTAGGCCATGGATATGCTTGGTCTACCCAATCAGGATATGGTTTCGTATAAGTCGGCCTAATGACAGGACGTAGCCAAAAAGCCATCTGGTTCTGTACTATTTCCATAATCTGATTCCTCAACATGACATTGAGGTTATATGGAATTCCTACAGGTTGGTTGACTAGTTGATTTGCTTGAGGCCTGATATTTGGTCCTTGGTTGGCCACGAAGTTACCATAATTTGGGACATTGTTACCATTAGCCTGGATATTTATTCCATCATTAACACGTGGGGTATTATGTCCATTATTTAGGACATTGTCTCTTACGTTTAGGTTACCCCCAAGTTAGATGTACTATTGCCACTATTCTGATTTGGCATTACACCATCTCCCTGATTTGAAGTAGAGGGACCAAAAGGTGGTTCTACCCCTTGATTTGGACTTAGGACAGGGAGATTATGTTCCACAATTGTCCTAGTTTGAAAATGATTTGCAAGAGGCACAACTGGCTGACAAATTTGGCCTACCAACTTATTCATTTTTTCGTTCAAAGTATTCAATTGTTTGACCATGTTATCATAATGTGCATTCCCATTTTGGGTAAATTTTTCCATATTATGAATATTTCGTAAATTTACCTGTTCAACGACATCCTGTGTGAGTTCTCCAAGTAATGCACGCATGGTTCGAGGACTCAACTTTGTCATTGGTTCGTAACGACTGTGACTGTTTTGACTCTGTCCATCTGTTCGTGGAGAGTTATGCTGCTCCTCATATCGCTCGATCACAGACTGGACTCCTCCCTGACTTGCTTCCTTATTAGATTTCTGAGGCATATTGTTTCATCTTTTGTATCTCCAACACCAAACACCAAGGTCACACTGGGCGTGCCAAATTGTTTCGCGCGAGTAGTCGTTAACAATTAAAAAGTGATCAGACGATTGTGTAAGGAACAAACTTCTTGAAATAAAGTCCCAAAAATGGGTGTTTTATTGACGATGATTTACAATTGGAACTAAACAGAATGCCTCCAAGGGGCGCAAGCACACGAGTACTGAAAGAAATGTTTAAATCTAAACTAAGAAATTGAAATTACATATTCTCTATTTGAGAGTGTTTGATTCGGGTCTTTTTCTCGATGTCTTCTCTTCCTTTTATATTCCCTTGATGATTTTTTCGTGATCAACCGCTTTGAAATTGCTTGATTGCTTTATAACTACCCACTTTTTTTATGGTGGCTAACTTGTCGTGGAACTGCCGTCTCTAACTGCTGCCACTACTATTTGTCATTCAACCGTCTTCAACTGAACTCCTTGAATCGTGGAACGTGATAAGGTTACTTGATAACTGCTTCAATAACTGCACTTCTGGATAACCATAACATCTTATGTTTGTTAAGATCCTGGGCGATTCGAAGATTTGGGCGAGAACATGGTCATAGCTCTGGGTGACTGTAAGGCACTTCATTTGCTCAGATTTTGGGCGTCTTGCAAGTTTGGACGATAATGTTACTGTGTTCGTGGGCTTCCACTGCATTCATTAATAACCTTATCTGGGTCTTTATCCTTAATTGCTCAGTTGAGCTTCATTCTTTGGGCTATTTGATTTGGGGATTCCCCAATTGGACTTCATTCCTTGAGCTATTCGATTTGGGCTGCACTTTTAGTGTGTTAACAATGTGTCATCTGTAATTAACTGTGATCAAATTTGTTTTCAGTATGACAAATCAGTCTAAACTTATGACTGTATGTGACCAAGTCATTATTAATTTGGTCACGTATAGTCAAAGTTAAAAGTTAAGATAGGTCTAATTGTAGACAGTCACATTGAAAACATTCTTGGTCACAATCGATCACAATTATTTAGAGATTATAAGATAA
Source organism: Olea europaea var. sylvestris (assembly GCF_002742605.1). Classification (NCBI taxonomy): domain Eukaryota; kingdom Viridiplantae; phylum Streptophyta; class Magnoliopsida; order Lamiales; family Oleaceae; genus Olea; species Olea europaea. The sequence goes on from NW_019227980.1 coordinate 120,981, forward strand.
AAAATCATGGAGAAAAAAAATAGTATAACCATCGTAACATGTATAAATCATGAATTCTCGTTCAATTCTGAAAGCGAATTGAACATGTCGGACCAAGTCCAGGATAAGAGGAGGAAGATGACGATGTTGAGGTGCAACTGTGCACGTGAGTGAATGTATTGTTGAACATACAGCTAAGACTGATGGAATTCAGGTTGAAATTGATCGGACAGCCCAGATTTAGTCTGATGAGTTTTGCTGCCGTCGATGGGACTAAAAGGTCAGCTCCCCTCCATCTATAAATCTCTCAAACATTTCCAATTTCACCAAAGAAATATTAAATCTTACATATCGAAAAAATTTCATTGAAGAACTGTGTCTAACAGCTGTTCGTGTGTGAGAGAGTGCAGAGACAGATCATGCAGTTTGGGGTGTGCATATGGCATGAGTGGCTGTATTCGTTTTTAAAAATATAATTAACACTTGAATACTGATAAAAATTAATTAAAATTTGATTTTTGAAATTGGAATTTAAAAAGGGATTGAGGTTCCTTTTAAACTTATGTGGCTTGAATTGGTCAAAAAATAGGAATGTATTAGTTCTGTCCAATCTTTAACCATCAATTTATAAAATAAAAGATTTATTCAATTTATTAGACTTGTAATTATATAAATTAAATTTTTAGATTTTTCAAGTTAAAGAGGACCAAATTTAAGTCGAGGATAGGCCTATTTGACAAGACTTTTAAAAATCTAAAAGTTGTTTCTAAAGCTAAGAAACTGCTTTTGAATATATTTTCATAATTTTAGTGCTATATTTGACTCTAAGAACTTTTAGAAAAAAACTCACCTATGAGAGATTTCTCTCTCTAAAAAAAAAAAAAAAGGGTCACATGTTTAAAAGTAATTTAAAATTTATATTCATTCTTTAAATTTGAAAATGATCTCTATTACGTAAAAAGTGCTTAAGCTCTTGAAAATGCTCTTACTTAATTGTGTTCAATTTAAATTTAACATACAAAGATCTCATTGAAGTTAAATATAAATAAAAAGTGAGTAAAACCATAGTTATACCATGGCTGAACCAAACGGGTTTAGATAAAACCTGAATTGGTTTATGGTAGAATCAAGTGCAAAATTTTTATTCAAAATGCGAAAGATAGAGATTGAACCTTGGCATTAGAAGGGAAATATTACATCTTTGACCATTATGGCAATATCCAAACTTGTGCCACACCATTGAACTAATACATATATATATATATATATATATATTTTTATATTTAGAAAATTTATTCTCCTTTATTTAAAAAAATAATTTTTAATTAAAATAATGACCTAACAATGACCCATCGGTCCCATCGGTTGAACCACTACCCGATGACCCAATGATTTTTTCGGGTAGATAAATGGGTCGGGTATGATAACTGTGAGTAAAGCAAATAATTAATGCCACTAGTTACCCTTCTTCAATTCAACTGTTCCGAAACATGCATTTATGAAACAATACAAACTTGTAGAAAATAATTATGAACAATTTTGATGTCTTGAATGGAAAGTGATGTTCCATCTTATTAATCTAAGGATTCGTTTGATTGTAAGAATGAAATTTGGGTGAAAAGAGAATGAATTTCAAGGAACTAAATTGTCTAGAAATTGTCAATTAAATGTGTTTGATTGGTATAATTTTTTACTGAAAATGTTGAAATTTTGGATCTTTTGATGGTCGTTTAACTTTGTTTTTCATTTAAATTTTCAATTAAATGGATATAATTTGCTACAATTGTGGATATAATTTGTTTTCATTGCAAAAAAAAAAAAAATGTTGAGAACTGATTTCCCACCAAACATATGGGAATTGAAATTCCACAAAATTAAGGAAAAAGGGGTCACATGGTTGTG
>NW_019227980.1:124152-138723 GCF_002742605.1 Olea europaea var. sylvestris
ATGGAACAACTCTCATTTCTTCTTATTTAAATTAAATCATTCAATTTTTTTACTAATTTCAACAAAAATTTATTACTACATACTGAAAATTAAATAGGGATAAATTAAGAAAGATCTTGACAAAATTTAATTTTTCAATGACATTAAAGAAGATATCTTAATTTGTGTGAAAAATGAAACGAGCCTATATAATTGGGACGAAGGGAGTATTTTGTTTTATCCCTCAAATGAAGTACCTCATCATTTTGACAGTTCATCCTCATTACGAAACTATAAAGCATCTCATTCTCCAACTAAACCGACCTCTTCCACTACGTCAATGCATACACGGGCATAACCTCATTTGAGAGCCAACGACGAATAATTCCAACATAACCTCATTTGAGTGCCAACGACGAATAATTTCAACATCAATAAGTACCACAATTCCCTTATAAATCCATTTTTTACCTCGTATTTAACAAATCTGAAATTCTATTTCACACTTTCATAACTCCCAACTCAATTTCTCCTACTTTATTCTTTCTTTCAACACCTTTTTTTTTTTTTTCTTCCCCCAAAAAGTTCTTATATTTATTAGGGACGGTTGCCACTTTCTACCCTACCTATTCAATACTTAAAAGGGTACCCTTTTCTCGTGACAATTTTTGGAATGTAATGCAAAGAAAAGAATAGAGTAAAAAGAAGTTAGGGTTAGGTTAGGAAGAGAGAACAATGAATTTATGTAGGGATGCCCAAAGAGTCAAATTTATAATAACTCTCTCAACCTCTCTGTCTCACTCCTTACCTTTTCACATTTATTATTGCCTTATCTCGTGCAATACATCCGCCACATTACCCTACTTTATCACCAAATTAATTGCAAAAGTTCAACCAAAACTTTCTCTTCAAGTGTTGAATTTACTATGTTGCCACTTCCCCTTAAGGTTAACAAGCACGACACGTATATTTATTTAAATAAATCTGTGTATATTTAAAAAAATCTGGGAGCATGCCTTTTTCTTAACACTAGTATTCTTCAATAATAAAAAATAAAGTTGTCAAGTTGACATTTTTCCTCAGATATAGAGTTCTTCAAACTTAACAGATTTAGCCATTGTTTGGCTCACGTTTCTTAAAACTCATTTTTAACTACACATTTCATATGCTTCAAAATTTTTATTAACTTTTCAACTGTATATTTCATCAACTTTTATATCCAACCCAAACATGGACTTAGGATGATATGAAATTATACGTTTATAAGTTCAAATTTTTCTTGAAGCAATTGGAAGTTCTTGAAAAGTAGATATTACTAAAGAAACTAAACATGGATTTTGTTATAGAAAGTGCAAAAAACTAATAACTTCTTATCATACTTTACACTAATCAAAAGTCAAACGTTTGACTTTTACTCTCCTTTGACTTATTTTGTAGGACCAACTTTTCAATTTTCATATAATTCCATAGAAGGATCATCAAATTAGCCTCCATATTTATGGACACAAAAGTAAACATAATTCAAAACATACAAGTTTTTTGAATAAAGGTGCTAGGCTACGCATTTTTAACCTTATTATACAAGTTACCAATCCATTTTTTGACTCCAAAAGCTTGTCTGATTCCCAAATATAAGGTATATGTCCGTAATAGAAATGTTAACTTCACCATTTTAAATGACGGATATATAACTCAACAAAGACTTAATTAATACAAGATTTAAATTATCTGGGTTAGAGACGATAGATGGCATTGGAATCCATCAAGCTACTCGTATTTGATCGTATGTCAATCGAATGCTCAACTCCTTCAACTATATCATGATTATATTTACTTTACTTCAATTAACACAAGACGTTAAATGCTATAATGAGTAAGTAGTTATGGTAGCCATTATAGATTCACACCTCGAAAAGTATAGTCTCACAACCACTTAACTTCTATACCACTGGATATAAAATGGAAGCATGACTATGGTGCTGAAAATCTATTTGGTACATGTTCTTTAAAATATTTTTTTCAAACTTATTTTCCACCATATATGCTCTCAATAAAATAACTTATAAGTAGATTTAGGGCCTGTTTGAGCCACATTATTTTCAAAAAAAATATATTTTTAAGTAGTGATTTGACATCATTTCAACCACACATTCTTCAATAAAATAATATTACACGTAGATTAAATTTTTTTCTTATTTTTTAACCACACATTTTTCATCAATACACTATTCAAAAATGCATTATTACCAAAATAATGTGGCTCAAACACCCCTTATAATTTTTATCTAATTTTAAATTATATATTCTCAAAAAAATTACTTTTCACAAAATTTATTCTCAAGATTCTACGTCCAAGGGACATTTTAACCCTACTAGCATCCAAATTTTGCCTTTTATTTTTGACTTAAGTCTCCCCTCTCCACTTGTCTACTTTAGCCATCACTCAATAAAGAAACCGCATAAATACAAAAAGATAACATAACCCCTCCTTTAAAGAAAGTACTACCCCTACGCACAACTCTCTCTCTCTCTCTCTCTCTCTCGTCCAAATGAACAATCTTGTAACTTCCAACTCATCCTCCACAGCAACCGATTCCACCACCGAAAGGCTGAATATCCACTGCGATAAGGCGGCGGAGCTCCATCACCACCAGTCTTTGTTGCCTGGACTTCCAGACCATATAGCCCAACTTTGCCTTTTTTTGGTCCATCCTTCAATTCTCTACTCCGTTTGCCGTTCTTGGCGCCGCCTTATCTATTCTCCATCTTTTCCTCCGTTTCTATCTATTTACACTCTCTTGATATCCACTCAAAATCATGCCAACTCCATTGAATACTTCTCCTTCGATCCCATTTCAAATAAGTGGTGGTCCTTTCCTCCGCCGCTTACTGATCCGTCGCCCCGCTTCCTCCTCCGCCACCGTTCCTTCATTTCACGTAAACTGCCTATACAATCTGTTTCTGTTTCCGGCAACTTAGTCCTCCTTGCTGCCACCAACGACAAATTCCTCCCTGCCCTCTCGAGGCCACTCATTTTCAATCCCTTGATCAAGAAATGGACCTATGGTCCCCCATTATCCACTCCTCGGCGATGGTGCGCCGCTGGAGCCTCCGGCGATGTCGTATACGTGGCGAGTGGAATTGGGTCCCACTACAACACTGAGGTTGCTCGATCTGTCGAAAAATGGGACCTCAAAAACAATAACAACAGCCATTTCTGCCACAAAAAATTATGGGGTTTTGAAAATGATTGGAGGTGGGAAAGAATGGGAGGGCTAAAACAAGAAAAATTCAGTCGAGATGCCATCGATGCTATAGGTATTGAGTCTTCCTTCCGACCCCTTATATATTGATTTTTATTTTATATTTATAAGACATTAGAAATTAAGCCTTGTTTGAGCCTCATTTTTTACGAAAGAGTGCATGTTGAATAATAGATTGATAGAGAATATCTGATTAAAAATTAAGAAAATATTTTGAATTTGTGCATAATATTATTTTATTAAAAAATGTTTGATTAAAAATAAAAGAGAGAAAAATATATTTTGAAGATAATGAGAATCAAACAATGCTAACATTACTCTAAAAGTCCGTTTGATTGCAAATGTGGAAAAGACTAGCCAATTCTATGTAAGTCCGAAAAGAAAAATCACCAAAACCATAAGAATTCGATTTTCATGGAATTGATCAAAAACATGCTTTAAATGATTGTACTTTGAAATTCAAACTCTATTTCCATTTTCGTATCAAATAGTTAAAGTAAAAAACGAATTCTTCGAATGTAACATTTTTCATGAAATTTAATACTATTAAATGGACCCTAAACTTAATCATGAACCAAGTTGTTGGTACATGCGATAGCAGACGTGGAAGAAGTTGTTTTTAATCCACTGTGAGTGACTCTGCCGAAAATTTGAAGCTTCTTCATTCTCAAAAGATGCATGTTTTTGTCGCACACTTCTTACAAGACACTGACAAAAAGAGATTTGAAATCACAACTTAAAATTGTTTGACTTAACTTATTAAATTTTTTTAAGAGTAGTTATGAGTAAATTTAATCAATGCTCACCCAACTTCAATTTATATTACTACTTGCTTATCGAACTATAAAATATAACCCGATACTCACCCATCTATCTAAACACTTACCCATCCATCACCCATTTAAACTCCGTCAACTTCAATTAAAGAAATGTGCCACGTGTTGGATGGAAATTTGCCATGGCACATAAAAGACATTAAATGAGTCCAACTGGGCTTAACATTACCAGGTACCAAGTGAAAACCCATTTTCTCTAAAGAAGCCTCAAAGAAGGGGAAAAAAAGAAGAAGAAGAAGAAGAAGAATTCTTCCCCAACTTGGAACCCTAGAAATTGCTCCCAAATTCCCAACTCCTCTGGCCTTGAATTTCATTTCAGATTGTTTGTGTTTAATGGTCTTTGCCATTCTATTCCTCCCACAAATTGCCCACATGGTGGCCAAGAAAATTGACAACAATTGCATGTAACCAGAAGTTGGTATGAAATATTTGAAAAATCAGAATATTTGAAAAAAGAAAATCCCCTAGCATTGGTATGGATTGCAATATCACAGTGGAAGAAACAATATTGGTGATAGATGAAGAAGAACCACCACATGGTAAATTTACTAAACTTTTCATTGGATTTTGAATATTCTCTTATGGGATCACAATTTTTTAGTTGTGTCTTTTTTATGTTCTTTTCTTTGGAAGTACATTGAAAAATTGAATCTGAATTTTGTTTTATGGGACCATAATTTCGTTGTTTAGAACCATATTTATGCATTTTTATTTGCATATGTGGTGCGGATCCTAACCTCGTGTTCCATTGTAGACCTGACCTTTGAAGAAGAGGAATGGATACCTCTCAAATGTCATTTGAATAATTCAGACGATGAGGTTAATGATGATGGTTTCCAATTTGACACAAATGCACCTGAACGTGTTGTGGTGGGATTTAATGCAGACCCAATGGTTGAATTTGAGGTTGCAGGTATAGAGGAGCTAGAAAATGATGATGGTTATTATCCTAGTGAGGAAGAATTGCATACTGATAATTCTTCTAGTGAAGAGAAGAATTATAAAATTTATTGAAATTTTCATTTTTATCCAAATCAAACACGGACTAAGTGCAAACTGCATACTCGCTACGTAACTTTACTCTTTGTTTAATACTTGTTGAAAATATCTCTATCTAAAACCATTTTTTTTTAATTAAACCTATGGATTTAATTGAATCAAATGGAGTGGAATCATTGGATGGTGATCGGTGTTGGATACTTGGATTGTAACTTCATATGCAGACAAATAGCTCATTTATTTGTTTATTAGCTGAATTTTTTTATTAAATTTATGAATTAATTAATTGGTCAAACTAAACGACATATGACACGACATTATGACTGGGATACGACAACGCCTTTTTGGCATTCATTCATGATATCTCATACAAAATTAAACAGCAATCTAATAGTTATTTTAAACCAACTATAAAATAAACATTTTGGGTCCCTAACCCTTTAGAAAAAATGCAATTGGGTTATGAACCTTTCACTTTTAACAGTAAAGTCCTTAAGCTTTGGTTAAAATGACAATTGAAAGACCTTTGGATCATCTTCATCCAAAATTTCGTTACTTAAACAGTTGACTTATTTTTTACCATTTTTTAAGGGTAAAACTGATGCTTCCCATTTTCCTTTTTTTAAATATTTGAACTAATTTAAAAATACTAAACAAATAAAGAAAAGGAAAATTAAAATGGTGCCATAAAGGGTATATTTAATTTTGAGTGTAACGATATACTCTTGAGGCATAAAAGTAATATTAAATTATTTGAACAAACAAGTAAGAGTCATTGATCACTTTGAGATAATAATAGTTGGGTGCTTACGTTGAGAAGCCCAACTTTTATCAAGAGTTAATTTGTCCACAATGAATGAATAGGTTGACACATTGTTTGGACAAGATCGTAGTATTGACTATTCTATCAAATTGGGGTGAAGGATTTGTTCTAAAATTAAATTTCTGAAAAGTATTCTACCATACTTAAGAGTTCATTGGACATAATCATGTGTTTGAACTAGATTCAATAGCATGACCGTGTGAAAACTAAATATAACATGGCTGCTGAATTGTTTACCTAAAGGGTTGTTTAATAGCTATTTTTATGTAAAAATGCATTTTCGAATAGTAACTTGATGAGAAGTGTGTAGTTGAAAAATAATGAAAAAATTTGATTTACGTGTAATATTATTTTAATAAGGAATGTATGGTTGAAAAAAAAGAGAGAAAAATGTATTTTGAAAAAAAGGGTACCAAACGGATCCTTAACAATATAAATTCATTCTATTTGTAAGTTTGACGGTTCTTTGATATATTAATGAGTGTGTTTAGTGTTAGGAAATTATCGCTCATAATTAGAGTAAGATAATCACACTAAGGGCCTGTTTGACCCCCTTTAAAGTTTTAAATTATTTGCTATTGTATCATTCTCCATCACATATTCACACAATATATTCACATAATAAAATATTTTACACACAAATCAGTTAAATTTCTTCATTTTTTAACCACGCATTCTTCAAAAATCCTATTCAAAACTCTTTAATTTCTCAATAATGAGTAACAAATAGGGGCTAAGAATTTGCTACCGATCAATTTAAATTTAACATTAGTATTTAGCATTGGTCAAATTACATCTCGATGAGATTATGACAAATTTAATATAATGAAGAAAACAATTTGATATAATTATAAATTTACAGCCTGTTTAGGAGTGTTTTTTTGAACTTTTTGACCGTTTAATTCATTATTTCAGCCGTCATATTTGACTTCTTCTCTCACAGATGGACCCCACTATTTTTCTAACGGTCATAAAATCAATTCTCAAAATCACTCCCAAACAGGCTCATATAACTTCTATGGTTTTATATTCGTCGGGACTGTCTTACACTTTTGATGGAATGAGCAGAGATTAATAATTAGATCGGGGAATCCGAGGTGGACTGTACAATGTCTAACTATTGTAACTTGAATATTGGGTTCTTAACTTCTTAAAATATAGGGACTTAATTGAAATTATTTGCGATTAAAACCCAAGGACTAAGAGTGAAATTCGTTAGAGTAATGAATTGCATCGTCCAAGCGATGATTTCATTTTCCTGACTTTTTTGGGGGCTGCCGTGTGTTATAAGAAATGTGGATGTAGATCTTTGATCTTTATTCTTTTCTTTTCTTGCTAATTCTTCTGCCAGAAAATTAGCACCAAGTTTCGAATTGGATTCTCATATGTCGTGCAGTCTTTCTTTATAATAGCATACTGTAGAAGACTCGAGGGTTTGAAGGTTGAAATATGCTATTTGTACATAATATAATATTTATAATTGTGTTTCACCCTCCTCTCCATGTGAGGAGGGTGAACACTGTTGGGCGCACATTGATATATATGTAACATCATCCTTGAAGCGTTAACTTTATCATTTCAACATAAACTTTTGGTTAATAGCGTGGTTCAAAGATTTTCATTTTTATCTCCTATGTAAAGTTTTGATTAAATTAGTAACTTCCAATTAAGCAAGGGATCCAGTTTCCAACAAATAGTATTATAGCATAGTTTGATACTTATTTAATTATCCAAATTCAAGTATTGCTCTACCCATATTCGTAAGTTAACTCCAGCCTCAAACAGGATTAACAAACAGACCAATAACATTAAAATTATTGGTTTGATGGCATTCGAAAGAGTTTCAAGTAAGATATCCCAGATGCAGAAGACATATGAAGCAAACACATGAAACATGACACACAAACGTTCTAATCTTACATTTATTCCATTGCAAACCAAATCGCATAGAGCACCACGATTTAAGAGGAGAATGACAAGTCGAGTCTGCTTCAGTTCCAAGACAGCATGAAAAGAAGCAACAATGTAAGGGTAAACCCATCAGTTTTCCGAGCTGTAGGATGCTTCGCTAGATGAAGACTTATCCAACTGGAGGCGCTTCTTCTCTTCATAAGCCCATTCAAGACCATGACAATAATGGAGAGGCGGATTGAACCTTGTGTCGTTGATATCATCAGGCAGGAATGCGCCGTTTCCAACCAGGAACTTAATTGCTTTCTTATTTCTTTCTTTAGCTGCATTGTGAAGTGGCGTCCCTGTATCCAAAATATAAAAGCAGATGTTAAATAAGACAAAAGGAAAGAAACATCAGTATTTCTTCTTTGTTTATCAAAGAAAGATCCATGTTTGGCTATGCTTAAAAACGTAAAAGTTACTTTTTTCATTCCAAATATATTTGGACGAGCACCATTGTTCTGTATTTTTTTGAGTAAAATGAGTAAATTATTAGATAGTTACACTTTTCTCTTTGTAGTCTGTCAAGATAAGTAACTTGCTTCCAATTTTGATCTAATTAAAAAAATATACTCTAAAACTTATTAATTACTTATAATAAACCTTTTAAGCTTTAGCCAAACACGCTGTGTGTGTATATTTTCACATATCATATACTCACAGCCGCATGCACCCTTAGTTCGCGCATCAATATCAGCACCATGCTCTAGCAATTCATCCATAACTTTAAGATGACCCCCCTTAGCAGCAAGGTGGAGGGGGGTCACACCATGTGACTTTGGGCCCCAGGCAGCCACATTGACATCCATTCCTTCATGAAGAAGTCGTTTCACCTACAAAAGATGAAAACAATCCACATAAATCAAGAAAGAAACAAATAGAAGCCATGTTAACCTTTTCGGTAAACCTTTTTCATCCATGTTAACCACTAAGAGAGACACTGAGGTCATCCATGAGTGAATCGGCACACTAGACCATCCAGGAAATATACCCACACTGCCATGCATGAGTGTGTGACACATGTAAACAAATAATCTTCACAGAAAGTGACAATCAGCCACGCATACTGTCCAATAAAAGCAATCATATTACTTGTTGTACTAATGTGAATTTCATGGTCTCTTATGAATTTTATCAAGCCATTTTTAGATATTGTGTCATCTTCCACTAATGTTTTTGCCATACAAAGTTTCACAACTCTTTGTTGTTTTACATTTAATTATCTCACCACAAATCTGTATTAACATTCTGATTGTACCCATAAATATCTTGTAAATGTTGTTTTCTTAGTTGCCCAACATTTGAAACTATACAAGGCTAGGTCTTAACACCAATATCTTTCAATTTCTCAACATGTGATATCATGGTTGTCTTATGCAGGGATTGCTACTGTTAATTGATTTAAAAATTTTCATCTGGCAAAAGCACTAGTCAACAGTCCAAATGCATAGCCAGAATCTTATCCTCTTTGTCTATTCCCATAATCTATATCAAAATTAACCAATGCAGAGAATATATTGTAACATCCAGATCCTCCACTACGCAACGGGAAGATATAATTATTGAAGGAAGAATCTTCTTCAGACCCTTGACAATTTCGTCACCTTAACCATCTTAAACCCACTCTCAAAGTGTACCAGTGTGTGTCGATCAATTACTCACATCCATAATTAAGACCTCCAAAAATCTGTTCATGAGTTTCATCACAGCTTCCATAGAAATTTTTTGTACAGGGGTCCATAGAATATTTTATTCGATTGGGCGCCACCCCATGTGAGTGTATGGATACCTTAATGTACAAAAAATTATGTACAAGTAGATTTATCCTTCAGATTTAGGAGCTTTCACTACCACTCTTTCAGAAATATACCATAACCACACAAGTTGTTAATCATCTTAATGTTCAAATTTCATCTCCAAAAAACATGAGGTACTGCATTCACCTCATATCTGAATCCCTATTTTAATGGCCATGTTATAACGACGACTTCTCATAATACTAACAATGAAATCCACTAGTGAGTCTATATTATGGTCTGAATTTCAACACCATCATATTGCATGATTAATGAAAGAATTACAGAACAAAATATTTAACAAAGTACCAAAGTTAAGAAAATTGTTACATATGGTCATATGGATATTCATAAAACACAAGAAAAAATCACTGAAAAGGGGGTGAAAACATTACCTGTTTAAGGTCACCTTTCCTAGCACAAATGTGAAGGGGAGTCCAACCTCGATCATCCCTGTCCCCTCCCGACCTACCCAATTGCCTGCTCTTCCTGATTGGTCCGATATCAAACTCTGGCATTATTGAATATTCCTTTTCTCCTTTATATCAAACACCAGCTCTCAAAAACTATTACTAATCCAATAATCTTACAACCCAAATTTACCTTTATCTTTGATGGACGATCAAAATGACTCAATCTTTAACCTTTTTAAGGTTAGATTCAAAGGTTTAAAGTAGGAAAACACAGAACGATTTTTCTTTGTCGAATATTTGAAGAAAAAGCAGACTTCAAATTCAGGAGTTTTTTCACATAAGAGGAAAAAACACAAAAATGCCCACAAACAATCAAGGCAGAAATTTCAATCTATCAGCGAATTGGTCTTATCTTTAAATCTCAAAAGAACCCAGAAAATAGATGAGCCCAATTAAAAATACGTGGAATTTCAGAGCTTCCTATCCTCAAACAGTTTACATAATTTTTAAAAACAAGAACTGCAAAGACAATTAGCGAGAGGAATGATTGGCCAAGTTGTACGGAGCAAACGGATTCAAACCAGGGCCAAGAGCTCGGAGATTGCCAGAAAGCTTGTTGGTGTTCACATTCAACAATGATGAGAATCGAAATTTAACAAAGATGATCATAATTAATGCCCAAATCTTGATATCAATATAAAAGTTCGAAAAGGATTTATCAGAATCCTGATAGAAATTGGAGTTGGTTTGGGGGTTGCATATATATGATGTGTGTAAATCAGATGAATCTATGAGTGGAAAAGGAGGCGAGATGTAAATGGAGATGAAGTGATGAAACCCTAAGACAAGCAGGATGGATTCGGGAGCAAATTGTAGAATTCGAATGCTTCAAGTTCAAGGACTTGTTGGGATTTTGTAATCCAAGATTTTGCCCATCCCCATTTTGGAATAAAAAGTAGGGAAAATTGCAGCCGAGGGCCAAACCTTTCTTTTATTAGCAATTTTTGTCTAAACTTTTCATTTATTCCACCGAAAGTACCAAATCTTTAAAAAATTCGCAGGGACAGTCCAAAATGACGGTTTCCGTCTGTTTGACCATCAAAATGTTAGCTGACCCCAAAATTGACATTGACCAAATTTTTGACTAATTTCAAAAGGTTAAAATTGTAACTTTGCATTTTTTTAAAGACAATTATAATATATATTAATAATTAAATAAAAAAAAACAAAAATCAAAACAAAAAACCACCCACCACCTTTGTCTTCTTCCCCAACCCCCTTATCCCAAAACCACCACCACCACCACAGCAACGATCGATACCACCACACCCACCCACCGTCGGCACCATTGTCGGCGTCGAATAAAAAAGATGCAAAGTGACTGCACGACAAACTCCCATTGCTGAAAAGTATACCGACAATAAACTCCAAGCATTGAACCTACTAACAAGCCAGATCCCATTCATCAGCAAGAGATTGAACCTACTAACACCACCACCATAGTCATACTGTAAGAACCCACTTACACCACCACATACTAAAGAAGAAGAGGAAAATAACTGGCCAGATTTAGGTAAGAAAAGCTCTCGAGGGCTTGCTCGAAAAGACCAGAAATTCTTATCGATTCGCTCTTGTTGCCTTAATCTCCAGCCCCAGCATTGCCTCAAAACCAGGCAACATTACCTTAACTCATTAGAAAATCCCAAACCCAACCCTAATCGAATTAAAATAGTGCTCAAAATCTAAATCTAAATTTTTTTGATTTTTTCCCTAAAAAAATGTCTTTTTTGTTAAAAAAAAATGCAAAATTACAATTTTATCCTTTTGAAATTAGTCAAAATTTTGGTTAATGTCAATTTTGGAGTCAACTAACAGTTTTGATGATAAAACAGACGAAAACCATCATTTTGGACTGTCCCAGCGAATTTTTTAAAGGCTTAGTACCTTCGATGGCACAAATGAAAAATTTGGGCAAAGTCTGCTAATAAACGAAATGTTTGGTTCCTCAACTGCAATTTTTCATAAAAAGTATTATTGGGCAGTGATTTTTTTTTTTTAAGAATGCATGATTAAAAAGTAAGTGAAAATCTTTAAAATATGTCATGTGTGATTGAAAATGAAAATTAAAAAAATACATTTTTGAAAAAATAGGGCTTAAACATGGGCTTTATTGAGCCTCGAGAACAATTATAATGAGAAATTTGGATAAAATGTATTTTGGAATATTAGTTATTTTATTGAAAAATGTAATTGAAAAAAAGATAAAAAAATGTATTAAAATTTTAACGGGTATCGAACAAGGGCTAAAACACGACTTTAGATGGTAATATGATGAAGGAAAAATTACAATATATGTCCCTAACTTTCCAATATGTTTCAATTTCATCCTTATTCAAATTTAATAGCATGTATCATCCAAACAAGTCACGTCCTTCCGACGATTCCATGCAAATTTTTCATTAATTCCCACAAAAGGGTATATTACTACGGCTAATTTTGTTAAATGCACCACAATTTTAAGGGGGTAATTTTGAAAATGGCTGGAAAATTCTTCCTATTTTTTACAATGGCCTCTTTTGTTAAAAGTACTATATTGCCCTTACTATAGTTATTTATAAGATATATCCTTTATCTTTAAGGACTTGTCAATCAGGACTTATATCTATATTTTTCAATCTTTTGAATACCTTTAAATATTCTCTATATCTTGATAGTTCTTCAAAAATTATAGGTTGTCCTTTCTTAGTTATACATCCTTGAACTAAACCTTCTAAAATTTCTTCTTGTATATTTCCATGTTTAGTTATAGTATCTTCTACTTTTCTTATTTCTTTATAAGTTTTCACAGAATCAAATCCTATATTATTTTTACAACTATAATCTATATCTCTATATATTTCTTCAATTTTTTCCTTTACCAACAGGGAATATATCATCCAATTTTTCATCTAATTTAAATAAAAACGAAATATCTTTTTCACCTAAAAATAAAATAAAATTATTGTCACCATTAACAGTGAAAGTGGATGCTTGTGAATTGTACATCAAAATAATTAAAGCATGAGCATGTAAAAACAAGTAAAGAACTTACAGTAATCAAGTGGAAATAAACAGGTTTTCCCTCCAGTATGCTCTTATAGATGCTTTGCATGTACTTAATCAATCTTCTAAATCAAGTAAAGATTTAAAATGTTTTTGAAATCATTTGGGTCCACAACTGCTTCCGCAAAAGGCTTTTCAATTAAGGTTGCACTTCTCATTCTAGAGAACTAGTCGTGTTTCCACAGACGCTATCTCACAGTATCCAGAGTCTCTGTTCTCACCTCTATCCAAACTCTTTTCAGAATCAAGTTCCTACTTGGAACGAAATTTTAAAAGGTAACTCACACACAAGGTGCTACAAATTTTTGTTAGAAGACTGCATTTTTTCCCCAAACCATTCTTCAAATACGGGTATTTTGGCATGGCTAACATCCATTCAAAATCAAAATTTTGAAAATCTTTTAAAATCTCTATCTGTACTACCGAGAAATCATGAGAAATTTAACGAAATCCTTTTATGTAAGTTTTGTTGAACATAACAAACTTTACTTTGATATTCATAGATTGAAATTGTACATGCTTACAAACTATATTTACATACTTTTGGTACTCACCTTATGAAGTTTAGAACTCCATAAGTGATTACCTTATTACACACTTTCCTATCTTCAAGCTATATAATATTTTTTCGGAATACAAGTGATGTATACAGATTACAAAAGATTTTTCTTAGATGTGTTTAAGAGATAAGCTATTTCGAGATATCTTCCTCCTTCCTTCATGCCCCCTTTTATAGGAGATTTTGGAATCTTATCTTGGACAGATGTTTTCCACCTTTCTTTGTTGGGTAGCTAGGCCATCTTGTCTCCACCGAATTCTTCATTGTCTTCTTGTTAGGTGGACCTCTTCTTTTGAAATTAGATGCTTTATCTTTTGAGTTTGTCTGTCACTTGTAACTATTGGTGGGGAGTAGTCACAATTATGGAGACTTTTCTTGTATTATTTTCTGTTTTCTAATAGCCACAGTTTTTCTTTAATAAATTTCTTTATTAAAGTAGTGATAAAGGGTTACTTTAGTCATCATTACTTTTCCATTTTTGAATCAAAGAATTCTGCAGGGAATTCTTCATCATTAAGGGATGCTTGACTCATATCTTCAACTACACAGTATTCACAATGGTGATCACTGTAATTCCAAAGTAATTTGCATAATTCTTTAGCCATATCCTCTGATCCGTGCACTTGGTTGGATATAATTGCAGATAATAAATGATCGAGATAACAAATATCTTCTTCTTTGGTATCCATCCTTGCATTGGAATAAATAATATGATTTTCAGATGGATAAATCCATATTTTTTCTTTTTCAGTAATTATCTGAGTTACATGTTCAAATATCTCTTTATACCCTTTTGCTCGTCTGTAGGGCATCATATTTAGAATATCTTGATATCCATTTTTAACAAC